>NC_056729.1:1255146096-1255276096 GCF_019279795.1 Protopterus annectens
TGGCCTTGTATGTCAGGCACATGTCACCTCTGAGCAGACGGTATGCGACTGAATAGAGCTGGAGTTTCTTCAATCTGGCAGCATATGACAGATTTTGGAGTCCCTTTATCCTTTTGGTGAGGAACTTTTGGGGTCTCTCGAATTGCTGCAGATGTCGAGTGAGATACATCCCGAATGAGGCATTGTACTCGATCATTGGTCTGATAAGTGAAGAGTACAGGGGAACAATGACCTCACTAGATCTGGATGTGAATCCCTTCATGATCAGGTGGGCAATGTAGAAGGTCTTTCTAACCACTTTAGCAATATGAGTGTCAAAAGAAAGGCCACTGTCAACCTGGGTCCCCAGGTCCCTGATAACCTCTTCTATGCTTAGTGGATTGCCACCTATATGGTAGCTTGGGGTTATCTTGTTTTTCCCGAAGGGTATGACTATACATT
The DNA here is from genome assembly GCF_019279795.1 of Protopterus annectens. Taxonomy (NCBI): domain Eukaryota; kingdom Metazoa; phylum Chordata; order Ceratodontiformes; family Protopteridae; genus Protopterus; species Protopterus annectens. The sequence continues at coordinate 1,255,146,538 of NC_056729.1, forward strand.
TTTTGGCGTTTAACTTCAGGCCATGGCTCTGGCACCAGCTATCTGTTTCCGTGAGTCTCTTCTGAAGGATATCCGTGTCTGATGCACTTTCCACTATGGTGCCCAGTTTGCAGTCGTCTGCAAACTTTGTCAGCCAAAGTCCTCCTATGTTGGCCTCTACTTCTGAGAAGTAGATGCCAAACAATAGGGGGCCAAGGACTGAGCCCTGTGGGACACGACTTGTGACCGGCTTGGAGGCTGACACAGCGCCAGCAACTCTAACCCTGTGGGTTCTGTCCTTAAACCAGTTTGCAACCCATCTTGTGACATATGGGTTTACATTTAAGCTGGTAAGTTTTTCTACAATACCCGAGTGGGGTATTGTGTCGAAAGCCTTTGCAAGGTCAAGGTAGGCTGTATGGACTGCCTTTCCCTCATCAATGGCCTTGGTGACTGTTTCAAGAAGTCGACCAAGTTCAAAAGACATGATCTTCCTTGACAAAGCCAAACTGGGTCGGGTCCAATGTCTGCAAGTCCCTATATCTTTGTTTATGAGCTCCATTATGATACTCTCCATAGCTTTGCAGACTAGACTTGTTAAGCTTATGGGGCGGTAATTACCAGGGTCCGTAGAGGCACCGCCTTTGTGGAGTGGGACAACAGTTGCCGTCGCCACTCCTGGGCACATATCCTGTGGTAAGGCTGAGATTAAACAGCTGCCTTATGTGCGGTTTAATTCCTCATTTAGCTCATGTAGCATACAGCTGGGGACACCATCCGTCCCATTGATGCTGTGTTTTTAGCTTTAGAGAGAGCAGCTTTCACCGCATTTGAGATGTCCGGGAGGCTACACTCGGCTGGGATAGTTATCTCTCCTTTAGGGGAGAGGGTGAAGTTTGCACTGAACCTGTCTGCCAGTATGTTGGCAATGTCTGTGGGTTCAGTGCTTTTTGTATCATTTTGGACTAATTCTGAGCATATCTGGGAGTTTCCACCCAGGTTCCTAACATAGCTGAAAAAGGCCTTATGATTGTCCTTTGAATCCATGGCAGTTCTTCTCTCAAAATTGGCCTTAGTTGATTTTATGAGTGCTCGTATTTTTTTACTAATAATGATCAGGGGTGACTTCCCTTTTATGGATTTTGTTCTATCATGTAATAGCTTTCTCCTCTTATTGTAAAGTTTGTTAATGGCTGGGGTCCACCAGACTGGACGTTTGCCCTTTGTGGAAAGAGTCTTGGTTTTATTTGGGATTGCCTGATCCATGCAGTCCTGGAGGTGTTCATAGAAGGCATTTGTAAGGGCTTCTGCAGCTTGGGTTGTGGTTTCCACTGGCTCAGGGGCCTTGAAGGATACCACACGAGTCTTGAGTAGTGTGAAGTTTGCTTTAGAGAAGTTCTTCACTATGGTCTTTTTTGTTTGGGGTGGGGGCGGGATGTGGATTTCCAGTGAGATTAGTTTATGATCAGATCTCACCAATGAGGGATATACTTCCGGTGTGGAGCATTTTGTCCCCATGTTTGTGACAATGAGATCTAGTATATTTTCTCCTCTCGTGCGAACAATGACTAGCTGTTCCATGGCATTTGAATTTATGAACTCCAGGAACCGTTGGGCTAGAAAGTTAGGGCTTGAGTAATGTTCCCAGTCTATATTCGGGTAGTTGAAGTCACCCAATATGATGGTGTTTGGAGATACATTTATACCCTCCAGTGTCTTCAGGAAGGCTGTGTGGGGTTCCTGAGTTTGAGAGGGTGGCCTGTAGCATGCTACAATTTGTAGAGCAGTTTTGCCTATGGTTAGTTGCACCTGGATGGTTTCAAGCTTAGATGCGTTGCCACCAACCTGGAGGTGTGGGTATCCTTTATGAATATGGATACACCCCCTCCTTTTGTGGTGTGGTCCGGGTTGGTCATCATATGTGTAGAGTTACACACTGTCATGCCATGGTCCGGGGCACATTCCGCAGATATATCTACATGGACCTGGCTGACAATCATACCACCTTCATTTGCTATGCTCGACACCTGGGAGGTCACTCCCACATATGCTCTGACTGGGTTCACAAAGAGGTGGAGTTTACTCAACATACACACATTGCCAAACTATGGGCTGACAAGTTCGGTGAGGACATCTCCACACCGTCCCCCACACATGAGGAGATGTCTGTACCAGCGGTTTGTGGTCACCAAATGTTCTGTGACACATGGGTGGGACATGCTCTCTCCAGGGTAGTGGACATAGCATCCATGAGACCAGCTGGTGAGCCGACTGTGTACTCCACTATCTCATTGAGGAATTAGACCCACAGTTAGGACAGCTATTTCTTTGTAGCCTCACCTCAGGTAACGTACCCAGGTTGTGTCGCATGGCAACTGTAGTCCCACATCACAGGGCCAATGCCTCCACTGACCCTGGTTATTACTGTCCCATTACCATGAGGAGACCTATCTGCAAAGACATGGGGAGGGATCATACTGCGGCTCGTACATGAACGCATAGGGGACATGCATACTTTGCATCCAACACGGTTTGTCTTGTTCAGGGGCGGTTCATGCCTTTAAAGCATGGTTGACATTTTTGGGACAGTCACCAAGGCCATTGATGGGGGTCTTGCAGTCCATACAGCCTACCTCGACCTGGCAAAGGCCTTCATCACATTACCCCCCTCAGGTATCATTGATAAACCCATTGGCTGGGATGTGAACATGTACATCACAGAATGTGTTGTAAACTGTCTATGTGACACAACCCACACGGTCATAGTTGCTGGCAGCATGTCAGACCTACTGCCTGTCGCAAGCGGTGTCCCATGGGGCCCTTCCCTGGGTCCACTCCTCTCATACATCTACATTTCCACAGTACAGGCACACACAGGGGTGTTATGGGCAACATTGTTTGTAGATGACTGCAAAACAGGTGCCATAGTGGGACGGACATCTGACACAGATATCCTTCAAAGGGGCCTCCCAGATATGCATATCTGCTGTCAGGGACATGTCCCACAGCTAAATGCTACGTAATGCAACATCATACCTGTCGAGGAGTACTAGGTAACCCCTGTCCAGCATATAGGTGGCTGTCCACTGAGCACAGGGGTGATTACCAGGGATCAGGGGACAGAGTTTGTCGGTCACCATTCGTTCAACACACACGTTGCTATCGTGGTTCCGTGGGACTTCTACATTGCCCACCTGTTTGTGCAGGGATTCACATCTACATCAGGGTAGGTCATTGTCTCCCTGTACCCATTACGTGTTACACCTATGATTTACTACATTGCCCCATTCGGTGTGTATCTGACCATACACCTACAGCAGCTGGGAAGACCTCATAGGTTAATTGTCGTACAGATGCAGGATGACATCGTTTTGTGTAATGCTGCCCAACTTGTAGGACCCCTGCCCCATTCAGTCACATACCTGTTGTTTAGTGTTGACCTGTGCCTGACATACGAGGCCATGTCAACCCATATGTCATGTGTATGCTTCACCTACTGTATCTGCATCCCTCAGACCCACAAGGGCAGGTGACATGAACCTTGTCACGGTCATTAATGGGATGTGTTTGAGTGACACATATATCACCCAGACACTCACAATGCTGTGGATCTACATCACAGTACATGTGAGACAGAGATCCTTCCTAGCCTTGTTCGTGGGTATGTTGTCCATTGGATGGGGAATTGCAGGTATAGGCCAGGGATTACATCATTATCACTGCTTGACAGAGGTACAGCAATATCATAAGTATTTTATCTCAAGCACAGAAGGTTGGCAAAGTCATCCTAACTATGGTGTAGGGTTATGGCTGAACCTGGGACGATGGCCTACCCTGTACCTATGGACGTATGAACCTATATTCATAGTTTGTCACATTTACACTTGTCTATCCCCTATCCTCTTTCTCAAGTGTATATTTCTGTGGCACATGATTTTCCTCTGTATTACTTGCAGGTATGCTGTCTACAGTGCACATACGTCACAGTTGATGACAGTGTATCTGTGTCCCTAACACTGTGATACTGAGGACTACCACACATCCTTCACAACATTACATGCATATGTCCATTCTATTCTTCTTTGGCCTATGGGGGGGTGTTAAGGCAACAATTACACAAGTCCCTGTTTGTGCATGCTTCATGTTGGTGTTTGACCAGGCTCCGTTGCAGTCGTGTGTTGGACGGTAGTGTTTCTGTGTGTTTGGCATGTGTTTTTATTGCCGGTACATCTGTGGGAGGTGTGGTTGGCACATGTTCCTCTTTGCAGGGACACCCATCCTGGGGTTTGTGTCATGCATCTGCACTTGGCACGTGCCATATGTCCTGTACTATTCCCACAGTCGTGTATGCCTTCATGCACTACTACTGCGTGTTACTGGCTGTTTGTATGTGGTACACATGGTGATTGTGATGGTTGGCTTGACCTATTCCCATGCTAGAACATACACATCTGTCAATTACGTTGTTTAAATCAAACTGTAACACTCATTCGTCTTTTCAAAATGACAGTCAGTAACACAGGAAGCTGAGATTAACAACGCTTTACTACTGTGCAGCAGGAGGCAAATAACTATGCAGTACAAGTTTAGAGTTTTGTTTTACTCTATACATGTAACAGCTGTATGAGTATTGTGTTTACAATCATCTTTTGCACACATTAATGATGTGGTCAGTCACAGGGCATTTACATCACTATAGTCCACAATATTGTATTCCTACAACAGTGCTAAGGTAATGCTTATTAAATGTTTTCCCATGAGGATAGCACAGCCTTGCGAGCCACATAGTCAATTAGAATGTACTTCGGTAAATTCTGCTCTGTCACGGTTCCAACACTGTTCAGATCCGTCGTCACTTCATTTCCTACTAGGTTCCTTTGTCTCTCTGGTGAGCAGCTGTACTCTGTGTTAGATAGAGCTCACAAGGCCATCCTCCTCAGTGGAAGGATGACAGATATACCTGTACATACATTTATTATTCTGTAACCCAGCAGATGACTAATGCTGAATGACATACACCTGCTACCCTGGTTACTGCCAGGGTCAGGGTTCAATCACACTGCAGCTACACTACAGGCAATTACATACATGGTAAGCTCTACTGCCATATTGTAAAATAGAATAATATGCATTATACACTATTTGCTTCTAAACTAGCACGTCATATATATGTTTAAGTATATATTTTGCTAACATTCTCCCTCCTTTGATTGCTTCTATTCTATCCAGAAACATATACAACATTATTTCATTCCCTAGCCTCTTCCTCTCTGGAACGTTTAACTAGGCAAGTAATTTGTTGTACATTTCAGAAAGGATTTCATTTTGTATTGACAAATACCACTACAGGTCTTGATACATAGTCTCGGTTACAGATACGTCGACAGAGTCCCTGACTAATACTTACATGCAAAGTATCCCGCAACAGACACATGCTCCCAATATGAGCAGAACAACACAAATGGCAATCAAGATATTCAGTATGACTGAACCCCATCCACCACATAGTTTGTGGAAATGGTTCGTCAGTGGGTTTGGGCCTGGTTCCGCCATGGATGACACCTGCTGTATTACCTCTAGGTGGGCGTTGATTTTGGTCTTATTATGTGGTACTTGGACACAGCGGTCTTCTTTGATAAGCGCCAAGACGCATTCAATTCTCGCCAGGGTGCAGTCGCAAGGCTATTACATTTTGTGACACAACAGTTCTCATTGCATCCAGTTCATCAGTCACAAGTTCAAGAGCGAAAAGTCACATTGATCATTCCTCCGACAGGTTTTGACAACTTCCTCTATTCCCTGATTGATTTCACTACTCCACAAGCTGGGAGTGTTCCAGCCCAGGTTATGACGCTGTCACTCAAGTCCATATGAATCGATATTCCTTTATCTCTTGCAGAAGACTGGATTTTCAGAACAGCTTCCATTTCACCCACTGGATTAGTAGGTTTCTCGACTGTGTTCCCAGTTCTTCGAGCTATATGTGTTATAGTTCGCTTGCATCCAGAGGCAATTGTGCAGTATGTCATGTGACTGGAGCCAGATAACTCAAATAACAACTGCCGGACCAATTCTCAGGTAACCATTGATATGCTTTTTTCCCACAAACAAAATAACAATATTCTACTTTACTACTGATGCGGGTTACCTCTGCATGTAACATTTTCCTGTCTATAACAGAGGACTGTTTATACAATTCTGGATGTTTCTGCACATCCTTCCACGTTGTTCTCATGAAGCTTCAATACAGATCATGAATGGTGCTACAAGTAGTACTGTGATCTTTGGCTGTTATATGACATTTGTAAGACACAGTTATGTTACAAATACTCCCACCAACGTGAACTGTATCATGTTTATGACAACAAACAATTACTTTTTGTGTAACAGGTAAGTACAGTGCCACTTTGTCCTGTGATCTCACAGAACCTGTATCAAAGTGTAAATATTCACAAGTCTCAATCTATCCCCAAGGGGACAACATACATCGGAAGTCCTCCATATGATGTAGGTATGGCAGTACAAACACAGCAATTTAAAATGTTCATAGTCTGTACATGCACACGTCATGCCTAGGTATGTGTTGAAGTTTGGAAGCCACTCTGTGGCCAGTTCATCACGTATCACTATTTGTATCCGTGTAGTTATATGCAGGTAAGGTCCCAGCAAATGTAAAGTAAACACAAACATGGTTAATAGGTGTATGATCAGTAAGACAGTAAACCAAATGTCTTTGGGGTTGCTTTGTATTGTTATACAGTCTGGCCCGGGTGATTCAGTCTCTATGGTATATCGGCTACAAGATGTAAATCAGACTTGATATCCTTTACCGGTTTGAAAACTGTGAGGTGAACCCAGGACGACCTCTCCGCAAACTTTAATGCAGTAGGCATTGCCAACAGTACCTGGTACAGACCTTCACACATTCCACTTGGCAATTATCTTCTTTAGATAACAGTGACATACACACAGGATACTGGTGTCAGCTATGCGTCCGGCTTCGCTTGCTCTTTATCTGTAAAAGACTTTAACTGCAAAACAGTGTTATTGGTTAACAATCCTCTCATGTCACCTGCTAATGAGCCATCGACCTCCGGCTCTGCAGGCATGACAGCTTTCCACTCTGGCACATGATATGCCATTCCACATACTACTTGAAGGGTGAAACACTTTACATTTGGAACTGTTGTCATGCTCAGCAATGCTAGAGGTAGACAGCAAATGAAACTCGTCTAGGTGTCACCCACCAACCTCCTCTACTTATTTCTCGGGATCCCATTGTACCGCGCCACCAGTCATGCTGACTGTGGGTTGTACATGCAATTTATATTCATGGAAATACAAAATAATCCCCCAGGTTGCGTGATTGTCTGGTTCACTAAATGTGTTCTATTGTCACTGTAGCTTCTTTACAGTATGCCAGATCTAGGGATACTTTATTTTACTGGCACCTTTGCCACTGCTGCTGCATCCGGATTCATGGTTGGGAATGCTTCTACCCATTTTGATTATATATATGTAATCACTAAACAGTATTTCTTCCCTTCACATTTATTCAAATGTATGAACTCCATACAAATAGTACGTAACGGTTATGGTGGTGTAGGTAAACTCACTCCCTTCGGTTTAAATGCTCCCTGTGCATGATGTCTACTGCAAATGTGACACGCTGCTCATGATGTTTGTATGTGGTTCCTAATTCCGTATGTTATGGGTATTCTGTTAACCAACTGTACCATCCCCCCTGTTGAGACATGGCTCTACCCATGGCTCAACAAAGCCGCATATCTGAATACATTAGACGTTAATATTGGCTTTCTCACTGTGGATATGTACAGTCCATCTTCAAGGATTGCTCCTCGTCATACCCACGTCTGCTTTTCTGCTTTCGTAGTTGATGTTTGCATTGTTTGTAACATTTCTACATCTAGAATGTCTGAGGATTGTCATTCCTCATTCAAACAGACACTTTCCAACTGTGAGGCTGCTTGTTTTGCAGCTGCATCACCTCGTGCCTTACCTTTCCTACTGTTATCCTGTTGCTTTGTATGAGCTGCACATTTACAGTTAGCTACTTTAGTGGGTAACTGAATGGATTCTAATGCATTCAAGATCAATTGCGCATGATTAATCGGTTTACCGGTGGATGTAATCATTCCCCTATTCTTCCACTGCTGCTCATAAACATGCACTGTACAGACAACATACTGACTATCGGTATAAATGTCCACACATCAGTTTTTCGCTAGAGTACAGGCACGTGTTAAAGCTATCGATTCTGCTGCTTGAGCAGACACGTTATGCTGCAGGGGTTGGGCGTCTACAATCTCATTATCAATGACTACTGCATAACCTACTTGATTCGTTCCTGTAGGACTCTGTCTACATGATCCGTACACATAAACTGTCACCTCTGCATCATCTAAGAGTATATCAGTGATATCCTGTCTGTGTGGAGTTATTTCATCCATTTCATATAGGCAACTGTGTGGTGTGCCATACACAGGTGTCGGACGTGACGTTGATAGGTTTAATGTTGTACAACGTTCAATCACCATATGAGGTTGACTCAGGGGTATGGTCAAACAAGACAGATGTCTAGCACGGGTCAGGAATGCTATCTTCTCTTGCAGCAGAATGATCGCAACTGCATGAGACATTCTCACAGTGAGAGGGTGGAATAATAACATTAAGGCCAGGGCCTGTACTGCCATGGGTGCTACAACAACTGCCTGTACACAATGTGGCACTGACCATGCCACAGTGTCCAACTGCGATGAGTAGTAAGCTATGGGGCATTGCTTACTTCCATGCTGTTGCATCAAGACTGACGTCATATATCTCCGCTTACAATCTACAGTCTGACAATATGTGTTATGATTATTCGGGAGACCTAATACAGATGTTGAAGCTATCAATCGTTTTAGTCTGCAGAAAGCTGTTTCTGCTACTGGAATCCAGTGTAGTATATGTTGTGCTGCCATAGGTGTATAAAAGATTAAGGCAGACAATAGAGCAGATTCCAAAGCATTGTTTGGTAACCAGCTTTGACAAATGTTAGTCAGCCCAGAAAGGACATCATTCCCTTCTTGGTAGTTGTCTTGGGTGCTTGTGAAATTGCTGCCTTCCTATCGTCATGTAATGTTCTACCCTCCTTGGATACCACATATCCCAGGTACTTGACCTGTATTCTCTGTAGTTGCAATTTATGCTTGCTCAATTTATGTCCCTGTTCTGCTGAATATCTCAATAATGCTATTGTATCTTCCATACATTGCTGCTGGGTAGGGGCCGCAAGCAGAATATCATCCACATAAAGTAGAACTTGACTGGCCCCGGGTGGAGTAAACACCGGAATGTTGCTAGCCATCTCCTGTGCGAATATCGTTGTACTTTCACAGTATCCCTGCGATAGCCGGGTATGGCTGTATCTGTTACCCTGACTGTAAATGCAAAACAATACGGACTATCTGGATGTATAGGTATTGCAAAGGAAGCATAGCTTATATGTACCACGGTAAGATACTTCTGTGGCGTCTTCATAGCATTCAATGTAGTGTGTGGGTCTGGCACCATCGGTACCCTAGGTATTATTACATGATTTACAGCTTGTAAATCCTGTACCATACGCCATTCCCCCTTTGCTTTTCGATCAGAAGATACAGGGGTATTGCATGGTGAATAGCGATTACTTTGTAGAGGGGGAATTCCCTCTGTGACTTTACAGATATCTTCTGGTGTCCACGGTCTATACACTAAGGGAGTTGGGTCCTGGCCTTCCTGTCCTGCATGAGGGTTCGGTACTTCAATTAATTGACAGATATCCTCACTCTGTTCTACTGACTGTCTTCTTACTTGAGTGTCCCTAGGTATGTTACGGGTTCGGGATGTGGTTTCAATAGCTTCTCTTACATTTGGTCGTTGTAATACCTCTGTTGCCACAGGATAACGTGTGGGGGACTAGCCTGCCCTCCCGCTTCATATCCTGGATGTGGTATCGGAGGTGGTAGGGGGGGGGGGCTGTCACTACTACTGTATTATGATCTTCTTTCTGTACGTATGATGCTTTCGCATTTCTAGTGTTCTGTTCCCTTCGGTTCACTACCTCAATCCACCTATGTGCTTGACGGATACCCAATTGTCGCTGTTTTGTCACCTGCACATCTTAGGGCTGCCACCTTTTCAAATGCACAATGTGGGACATTAGTGTTAGGAACGTGTAATTTGCCAGGGCAGAACATACCCACGGCCAGTACATAGGACAGCAATTCACTTTATGCCAGGAGAGCAACCAATTCTTGTAGCATTTCATGTGCTTATTCTGTTTATTATGATATTTTGGTGTTCCAGATACAAAAGTACTGTTTTATGCTACCATTTAAAAAGATATCTGAAAAATCTTTGTCCTAAGATATCAGGACATTTGCCATTTGTTCGGTTTGTTTGCAGGACACAACTGGCCAAAGAGGGACTGTCCCTCACAAAGTGGGACAGGTGGTTACCCTGGAACATCTGCATCACATTTTCAGAGATTCCAATGTTTCAGTAACGATATTTTGTCTAATATACCATCAATGTCATATTTATTACCCCATTTTGCAGAATATCTCACATTATGTGCTCTCTGCGATTGCATATACTTCACGTCACCCGTCAAACACGGATCACATGATCTGTTTGTGCACTAATCTCCCATATCCTCTACACGACTGTTACGTAACCCTTCTCTCGTACCACATGGTATCTCCTTCCCTGTATCCACTGTAGTGTCTACAATGACTATTTACTCTACTCTGTGTTCCCCTGATCTATGTCCAGATTTAAAACTATTTGGATTGGTCTTCGACCTGCTATCACAACTGTTAACAGGAATACAATGTAGTCTGGTCCCTGATCTACAATAGAGACAAAGAGGCAAACCCTCCTTACCTGAGCCTCCTGTTTATGACTGCACGTTTTCTTCTTGGGATCCAGTTTTCCGCTTTTCAGCCACAGATCAGACAGTGGACAGCCTCTTTACACACAACAATTCAGTCGGAGGTCTTTTCATTCAAGAAGAACCATTTAGGCAAATTCTCCTGCAGATGTCTAACCACCCATGCACTCTGACCTGTAGCTTACCAAGGGAATTCCGGCTAAGAAGGACCACAATGTCAAATAAGTTGTTAAAACCTGACTGTAGTAATCAGTAGGCTTTTCTAAGTGACAGTCAATAACACAGGAAGCTCGGGTTCACAACGTTTTAGTAGTGTACACAGGCAGGCAAAATAATATACAGTCCAAGTATGAGAGTTTTGTCTGACTCTATACAGTCAGCAATTTCTTTATATAGTGTTTACAATCAGCTTTTGCCCACCTTACTGACGTGGTCGGTCACAGGGCATTTCCATCACTATGGTCCGCAATAGTCTATACATACGTGGGTGCTGAGGTAGTGCTTTTAAAATGTTTTCCCATGAGAATAACACAGCCTTGCAAGGCACCTGGTTAATTACAGTGTCCTTCTGTAATTGTAGCTGTTTCAAGGACCCTGGACTGTTCCGATACAGTAGTCAGTTCATTTCTTAATACGTTCCTTTGTCTCTCTGGTAAAGAGTTGTACTCTTATCTTCGATAGAGCTCACAAGGCCATCCTCCTCAGGGGAAGGGGTGATGTTATGCATGTACATACATTTATGTTTCTGTAACCCAGCAGATAATTAATGCTGAGAGACATAAGCCTGCTGTACTGGTTACTGCCAGGGTCAGAATTCAATCACACTACAGCTTAGCTTCACCAATTACATGCATGATCATTTCTACTGCCATATTGTACGGTACAATTCAATGCATTATATAGTATTTTGATTGTACACTGGCACTTCATATGCGTTTCTATATATATTTTTCTAACAACATCCATCCGGCCATATGCATGTTGTTCCGTCCTTTACCTTGACCGTGTGTATTTGTCCATCCGGCAACGCTACTCTCCACATGTGATGTCCCACCTTCCCCTTCTTTGCCTGTAGCACCCTGTTAGGACGTCCTGTTTGGTAGGCACATGTTCCGCTATATGTGTTTGACTTCTCTGCATAGCTAATCATCGATGCGGTGGTTCAACAACCCGACTTGTCCACATGTGTATAGTTATGTGCACCGTGGCGTGTGCAAACCTATATGGTTTGGATGGGTACATACCACATGCGGGATGTACACATTCTGCAGACACATTCACATGCAGCCATTTCCATATCTGTACCTGAGGTGGGTTGGTGACATGTGGGTGATTTGCCCGCCTGGCACTGCCTAACACAAACTTCTTACCACATTTCAGGTATGCACATTGTGTGTAGGTGTATAGCTGCACAAGGATGCTAGCTGGTTTGGGTGCACAGGTGTACATGGGTGGGACTTACATGCTACAATGAGGCTATTGTGTATTACATCTGCATGCATGGGTTCTGCTTCTGGATATTACACTTAAACATGCGCCATCCTGTGTATGCGACAGACACGTTGCTGGGTGTGGGATATGTTGCTATGCACATGTTTGCCTGTGTTTAGGGTATCTTGGTTCCTTCCTGTTGTAATGTTGACACAGCTACCCGGCTATGTACTCTCACTACTGCTTGTGACCATTATGGTTGACACCTTTTCCAATGCCCATAGTGGGACATGTTTTGTGGAAACATCGGATTTTCAGGACAACACATACCCACAGCAAGTGGAGTTGACAGAACTTCACTTGTTTGCCATAATATACACTTATTCTGTTAGCATTTGGGTTCCTTATTCAGTTTCTTATGCCATGTATGTGTTTCATATACAAAATATATGTTTTATGCTACTATTACAGGTATATTGCGGGAATATTTTTGGAAGGGAATCTCAGGTCATTTGCCAGTTTTTCGATTTTTGCCGGGACACAACTGTCCAATGAGGGACTGTCCATGGCAAATTGGGACAGCTGGTAACCCTGGTGACCATGCCCATGTCGCTACTGGGGTTGCCACCTTTTCCAGTTGCCAAGGTGGGATATTTTCGGGACTCACATCTGATTTTACAGGCCGACACATACCCACGGTCACTATATAGCATAGAACTTCACTTGTTTGCCTAAATAAAAGCTTATTGTTGTGGCAGTTTGGTTGCTTATTCTGTTTCTTGTGACATTTAGGTATTTCAGTTACAGAAATAACCAATTCATGCAACCATTACATTAAATACGGGATATCATTATGTCCTACAATCTTAGCACATTTGCCGTTTTTAATATTTTTTTATCGGGACACAACTGCCCATAGAGGGACTGCCCCTCGCAAAGTGGGACAGGTGGTAATCTTAGTCGCTACTCCTATGTCGGTGCGGCGCGCTGACATGCTGCGGTACACCTTTTCTGGGTATGCCCACTGACGGTGCATTGCGGGACAAACACGGTGTTACGCGTATCCTTTGTTCCTTGGATGGGTACACTTAGGGCTTCGTGGGTTGTACTTGCTTCTCCGTTTAGTTGGGATGGGTACTATGTTGCATACTCTACGTGCGTTTCATTCTGCACGGGCCCTGGCTGCTGCCATTACTATTATGGGCGGACCGTGGCAGTCAGCACATTAGGTTGCTCACCGCCTGCCGGCTTAGCCACGCCTCCGGATGCATCCTACTTGGGCTCGCTCACGTACGCTACGCACGTGTCTGTGGTTGCGGCGCGCTCTCATTACTATGCATATGGCGCTACTACGCCGGCTATTCACTGCACCGCCGGCGCAGGCCTTACGCCGGCCTTGCGCCGAGCTTCATGAATCCCGGGGTAAGACCCTACTTGAGAACAATCATTCTACAATCAGAGTGGCGATGTACAGGTCACCTTTTCATTAATGATCTTAATACCTATTGCGTATTCATGTATATTACTGAATATCTGTTTAAAAATATTTCTCATATATTGGAGATTTTCTCCTGGGGCCACTGTTAAAAAGGTGCTTTTTGACTAAACCCATTCAGACAAACCTGGTAAAGAAAAGCATAATAAACATAAACTAAATAAAATAAAAACTGACTGTCTGCAGGGATTAGTCATCTGATTGAAGACAGAGCACAATTTGTGGCAACTATCCAAAACGGTAGCATTAGTCAAGATTGATTTGCCAGAATGTAACAACATATATATGTCACATTCATTCACATACCTCTATATATATATATATATATATATATATATATATATATATATATATATATATATATATATATATATATACACACATATATCTATCTATCTATATATATATATATATATATATATATATATATATATATATGTATATATATATATATACATATATATATATATATATATATATATATATATATATATAAATATGTAAGTCTTGGACACCCTGTCGAAATGGCAAAATGCTGACACCCAGGAGATCAATGTTAGAATGTCAACATTCTGCACATGCTCTGGGGAGTACCCTGGAGTGGAGTAAACTAATGGCAATTGTTTTTGCAAGGGGGTTAAGCCCCCCTGCACCCCTCAGGATCACACAATCCCTGTGGAAAGCAAATATGTGTGTGTGTGTGTGTGTGTGTGTGTGTGTGTGTGTGTGTGTGTGTGTGTGTGTGTGTGTGTGTGTGTATATACAGATGGTTATCTGTCAGGCATTATTTCTCAGATGGAAGACAGATAACAGCATGAAAACACTATGTCTGAAGCCAGTTTGAACGAATAACACAATAAGCTTTTCTTGTAGGGGCAAGCTGCCCTGCAACTCCTGTGGGGGGGAACCCCTATTCTCCAACTTATATATGCCAACTCCATGGTTACTCAACAGTGGAGCAAGAACAACAGTTTACATTTGCTGAAAGATTCTTTCAGCACTATATCTTTGCACTGTTGTCAGTCACACAAACAGCCTCCAAAATCTTTTTCTCATTCCTATATGTATATACAAAACAAATATACACTTTATTTTATGGCACACTATTAAGTGTCTTTACATTGTCTCAAGAATTCAATGGACATTAACACTGAAGCTTGCTTCATTACTAACTGCAAGGCCTATGAACTGCTGAGGTGAGGGAGTGTTTGCTTTCCCCATATTTGAGTGATCTAAGAACATTCTAGATTTGATGGATGTAGCGGGATAAGGGAGTGTGCACATGCCCTGCATAACAAAACAATTGTTTTTTTAGAATATTGATGTTACTGTAACATTTTTATTTTTGCTGTTAGGGCATGTAATGTTTGTACCTCTGATTTAATGACATGAATTAAAAATATTGTTTACGTCACTGTAAAACATTTGTAACATATTAACATATTTGTGGCACAACTAATTTGTATATTAACTGCAATGGATATATCAGGTACATGAGTTGGCCAAATATTCCATGTGCCATTATGATGACTTCAGGCTGAAAGTGTACCCACAGTCTTGGTTCTTTAATATCTACAATATGGCTTCACAAACATTTGCTTAAGAACATCACATAATTGGTACTAATATTAATCATTTTAATGCAAGATGAGTTGTTACATTACATCAAAGTCAGATATATTTACATTGAGAATTAAGGCTGTCAGTTAAAAGCAGAAGCCATAAAACATAAGAACTGCATCTGTATATTTTATTGTGGCTGTACCAGCTTCATATTGATGAAAGCAGCATGAACTGTAACAATGTAACCTTGAGATTAAGAATGTGATGTCTTACATAATGTAATGTTGAATGGCTGCAGTTTTATTGAGCCGCAAATGTTACTGTTAGAAAGCTAGTTTTGTGACGTTGTTAGTCCTACATTTATGAAGTCAGCATGAACTGCAGTAATGCCAAATTGAAAGCTAAAAATGTGATGTTTTATTTGTTGTAGCTCTGAGTAGTCGTATTGCTTATTTCAGATATACAGCCTCGGGTGCTATATTTCAGCATCTTGTGTCAGAAAGTGTTACAAAATATCCCTGAGCAGAGAAATATATGGCTACTGTTAATGGACAATGAAATATAGCAAAATTGTTTGACATACTAGTAGAAAGCTTTATAGCATATCAGTGCCATTTATAAATATATAATATGAAGTAATGACATGAAATGATATGTAGCATTGAAATGAACTTTTTTTATTAGGCTTTAGAAGGCAACAAATGATTGATTTGAATGTTAATGTGCAGCCAAAGGATATTCCATTTTTTTGCAGTGCAATTGACTTGCTTGATAAAATTTGTGTGCTAAAAGGCACGCTCATCAAAGCCTCTACAATGAGTATTTCTTTTTCTTTTCCTTTGGCCTGATTTACATTATTAATGTTTTTAGCTCTGAAGTGTTTATTGATTGTCCCCTTGCAAAAATACCAGTTTACTTTTTTTCTGTGTGTTTTTAAGCATTTGTTCACTTAACTTCTAGTAGAAATAAAGCATTTGGTTTAGTTTTAGGCTAAATGTGACTCTTCCAAAGAAATCTGTTATTTTTCAATTAATTGAGATTCTACCATTTGAGTTGCAATGAAAAGTAATATACATATATATATATATATATATATATATATATATATATATATATATATATATAGTAGTTCGCATTTAATCCTGTAAATTTCTACTGATGGTGCACAGCACATATGTTGCTGTACTGACATCAGTACTGCTTGTTTAGGGTCTGTAACATGGCAAAACTGTGTATTTCTCTCATATTTGACACAATCGATTAGAAGTATGCTTGGTTAATGAACCAACTGATTACAGAATTTTTTTGAGCTGAAACATACTGCGACATGGTCTATGCCCTTGTCATGCCAGCTGTCCTTCTTCCTACATAGTGTGACATGGTTTATGCCCTTGTCATGCCAGCTGTCCTTCTTCCTACATAGTGCAACATGGTTTATGCCCTTGTTATGCCAGCTGTCCTTCCTACATAGTGCAACATAGTACATGCCCTTGTCATGCCAGCTGTCCTTTTTCCTACATATTGTGACATGGTCTATGCCCTTGTCATGCCAGCTATCCTTCCTACATAGTGTGACATGGTCTATGCTCTTGTCTTTCCAGCTGTCCTTGTTCCTGCATAGTGCGGCATGGTCTGTGCCCTTATCATGACAGCTATCCTTCTTCCTACATAGTGCAACATGCTCTATGCTCCTGTCATGCCAGCTATCCTTCTTTCTATATAGTGCAACATGGTCTATGCCCTTGTCATGACAGCTGTTCTTCCTACATAGTGTGACATGGTCTATGTCCTTGTCATGCCAGCTGTCCTTCTTCCTACATAGTGCGACATGGTCTATGCCGTTGTCATGCCAGATGTCCTTCTTCCTACATAGTGCACATAGTCTATGCCCTTGTCATGACAGCTGTCCTTCTTCCTACATAGTGCGACATGGTCTATGCCCTTGTCATGTCAGCTATCCTTCTTCCTACATAGTGCGACATGGTCTATGCCCTTGTCATGACAGTTGTCCTTCCTAGCACAAAATGTACTATTAAAATATAGACTGTAAATACTGAACACTTCATACTGTTGTTTTCCCACCGAAAAGCTAACGGTTAGGTACCAGCAGCTCAACTTCTTGTTCATCAGGTCTACTTGATCTACCTTAGCCTTCCCCAGGTGCAACCTGACTCACATCCAGGGCCGATGAGGAGAATGAGGATGGTAGTGCAATGGTATACTGCTGCCAGGGGGTGTGCATTATCCCTCACCAACCCACAGCAATCTTGTGAGCTCTGCAATTGCTGCCACTGGGAGGTGCATGTATGATTCCGTGCATGAACAACGTCCAGACAAGGCAGTATACCACTTGCAAAACAAGGCTCACCAGGCTATTAAATCTGTGTTTGTAGTGAGCCAGACTGCTTTCCTGCTCATAGGAAGGATAAGATTGTGTCAGCTGCTCAATCCCCTCCAGTGCCTTTGCCACTAGTTATAAATAGATCATCTGGAGTACAGTAAGTGTTTTATACTTCTGTACCTCAGGGCTGTTAAATACTGCATACCCTTAGTCTAATGCACTGTGCTCTCTCTAAGTGTAGGGTGATTTAGCCAAGGAATCACCCTCAGACTTTTTCTTTGCAATACCCTCTCCCTAGTATCATTAACTACACCAGTGAAATGCAGGGTATGACTGTGCTATACTTTGAACATTTCTGATGGATGTCTCAACCCCCACATCACCCTCTTCAGCTCTGAATATGTGCTGCACATAGTGCTGCCCAGACTATACAAGACCTGTGTTCTGGACTCATATCTGGTCAGAATATTAAATGCTCAGTGTAATTCTGTACACTCTTGAAGTGGAGGGACACAGTGCTTCCAAATATTGCATCATACCACTCTCCTTGACTCACACCTTGTAAGTGCCATAGCTGTGGAACTCAGCGCACCCCCAAAATGGAAGGGCCCAGTACTGCTGCCTTCTGCATTGTTCATGGCACTCTACAGCATCCTTAATATGGAAGTAATGACAGATGAGCAAGATACAGCAGCATTTTTAAAGGCATGAATATCATACTACATAATTATGTTCCTCAGTTTGGCTCAAATAAGAATGATAGATTATGAGGGATGAAAGATGGATATTGTGACAGACTTACAGTTCTCTGTCTGAGTGGCTGTAAGGCAGTTAAAATGATTTTAACGGTGAAGTTTATTCATCTAAAAACTATGAGTAACCTAACTTATAAGGTTAAACCTCAACAATTCTTTCCATTCCTTGTATCACAGAGACCATCTTATACTGCAAAAAGGAGATTATTTTTGAGGAAAAAATCCCCTCAGCATGTTTAATACATTTCAGTTCCTGCTTTAATTTTAGGGAATACACTTCATTGTCAACATAGATGAAAGCCATTTACTGCTGTCATTATATAGATGAAAAATATTATTAGCATGGAATTTGTAGAAGCTGAAACAGAACCGCATAGCTACAGTAGATCATAAATAAATAAATAAATATTTGTCACATCCAGGTATGGAAATTAGGTACATAAGGAAAGCTGGTGGTAGAATGCATTAAAAGAAAGATGAGGTTCAGGAGAAAGTTGTTAATAGTAAAGATGGACCAGGTTAAGAAGGAATACTGGTTGGCTAACAAAGAGGCTAGGGGAGGAGCTGCATTGGTAAAGAACAAGGCATCATAGGTACCAGTTTTTGGAAAGTGACTTGATAGATGGCACAAAGAAACTCTATCAAGTTGCAAGGCAAAGACAGAAAGACAAACAAGATAGACACCCTTCATAGGGGATGCCTGCAACAGCCTGCCCACCATTCCACAGGACATCAAAGACAGATGGAAGGAGTACTTCCATCAGATTCTGATCTATGCCTGGCATACAGGGCATTGTCAGACCCCACTCAGATGGACCATCCTGCATATGTACAGAACAAACAGCACCAGAATTATCCATTCTAAAGACTTAACCCTTACCTGTAATATAAATAGTACCTGCTGGTGAGACAGGCATGTATCTCAGTGACTAACCCTTCTCTGGAAAAGGCTCCCTATCCATGTGAAGCTGAGTTCCTTCCTAACCCAACACAATTTAAGTGCAACTTGGACAATTGGATGTGGAACAGGAAATTCATCCCTGGTCTGGTACCTATATCTCTAATGGACTTGGGAAGCTTGTAAATGTTTCATCTCCAAACCCTTGCTTAAACTCATCAAGGGTATGAGAACTTGTCAGAGATTTGGGATGCATGTCTAGGCTGAAAAAGGCCCTTGTGGTCATTAGCTTAGTAAACACCTAAGAACCTATAATAAAACCCCACAAAAGCTGTACTGCCCCATGCACCACTTACAATGTAGAAGGAGGAAGAGGAGCCATCATGCTCCTACAGGTTACTGTTTGGATCGCTCAAAGCTCACAGCCATGTGGTTATCATGGAGCTGTCTAGGTATACAGACTGCATTGTGCACTGTAGGGCCATTAACACATTAACATTTAGCTAGAATTGCTTAATTTGCCTAATTATTGTTATGAACTATTGCCATTGCTGTGTTCACTGCATTACAGTTTTCTACATAACAGCAAACAGATGTTCAGGAGAAATTACTCATGTTTTAAGTGGTCTACAAAGACAACATTTGTTCTGCAGCAGCTATGTTCAGAACACATAAGTAAGGAGCAGTTAGGGATGGCATATGTTTGCATTTTTTTCTGTGGGGGGTTGTTTTACAACAACTTGCAAGTATATTGAAGGATGGCACTGTGGGTTGCAATGGGGAATGTGAGCAGTCAAAGCACAGGTCCAGACATCTGTAGCACAACACGGCAATGGCTGAAGCGTGATGGAGTAATTATGTTGGTTGGAACCCAGACAGATGTGTTGGACTGCACACCCTCTGCTACAATGGTTCAGTTTATGTACACAGAGAATGGGGTGAGGTGGGGGATGCAGGCCTGATAACTTACTCAGGCAGCAGTTGTGTATATGAATACATAGTGGTGTTGCTTGTTTGAACACAGGTCTGTCTAGGAAAATGATATGGTGCATGTTACACTACAGTCAATCCTCAGGCTATCTATCCTTAACTGACGTGATGATACAGTTTGTGATAGCAGGGGATGATAGGCATGTCACTTATCACAGCTTCTGTTATTGCACTGGTGTGAAACTGGCACAGCTGATGGTACACATATTTGTGGCCAGACACTGATCATAGGAGTATGTCCCCACATATAGCTATGTGAATAGCACTTAAGTAGCAGAGGTTTTCCGCAGCATAGACCAAGGTGTTTCTGCTAGTATCATATGAGAATGGATGGTGTATTCTCAGCACTGAGAAGGGTCAGGCCTTCCAGAAATATGTGTTGTGGGACCTTTTTGCAAGTATCTGTGCTATAAGTGGCCATAGCAGATCAGCACAACTGGTCCAGCACAAGGTCACCAGTATGATATTGCATGTCTGCATTACAATGGCCAATGGAAGGGGTCCACTATCAGTGAACACCCTCACCAACAAAAGGAACTTTTTGGCATCATCCCTGTTAGGGAAAATGAGATGAGATGATGATGATACCTGGTGGACAGTTAAATTTGATAGCTAAGCTATTCATGACTTCACATGGTTCTGTCAGGAAAGCACCAGGCAGGTATTACCTTAAGTCACTTCCACAGACTTGTGGAATACCACTGCAGTGAGCTTCCAGATGTTTAACCCTAACCATCTCTCTCTTTTTTACAGGCTCATCTAACATACAGGTACAGTACCATGCAACACAAGGTATATTTGCCTGAATTCTGTGTTCAATATGCTTTCTACAGTAAAGCAATGAGGTGTGGCATTATCACATATCTGCAGTTATATACTGGAGTGTTTATCTGTCTGCCTTCAAAGGTGCAGTAGTCATAGAGGGTGTCTTCTTCAACTGAACAGGTCATCCCTGGTATTAATACAGCATTGGAGCCTGATGATATTGCAAGACTAAAAATGGCACTGTCTGATTGCACACTGCCATTGTCAGCCATGGTTACCTTAAATGGAACACTACCACCCACCTCCACTCATACAGCTGTGTTACCTGCAAAATCTGTACCTACCTCTACACTATGTATGGATTCGCAGGTTATACCTGCTAGTCTGACAAGGGGGCACCATCGCCACCTGCTCATACACTGGCAGTAGGCAATGGCACCTCATCAGAGTGTGACAAAAGCACTAGGGAGCAGTGTGCCAGTATCCAATAATGCCAAGACTCCTATTCATTATCTGACCTAGGTATTACACTGGGAATTAATCAATGGATGTGTAGGTTAGTGATCCAATAACAGATAGATTTTAAAAATTCCATGGGAGGGATAGGTAGCATTTAATGTGATATCCATGATGACATAAGTGAGGGCATGTAATGCATGGATCACCTGCTTGTCCTATTGGGTAGACATATGGCAGTCATTGCTCCCTCAGTTGCTGTTTCTGCAACTATACACAGGGCCAACATCATACCTCTGGTTTACATTCCTCTGGCACCCCACAGGGCAGATACACTGAAATCATGAAGTGCCACCTGTCAGTACAGCAACATATATGCCACCTCCTTGAGAAAAAAAAACTTTTGGTAGTGAGTCTGGTATGGCACAGCAGATACACCTTCACAAATGTAGCCTATGTGGTAGCCAAAACCAAGGCAAGGCTAGACAGTCATGATCATGCAGTCCCATATTATTCCTGCCACCAAGTGTTGGCAGTGACATTTCTTGGAAGGATACCCCATGAAAGAGACCATTTGCAATCTGCATCATTTCCTCCTGATGTCCCCACAACCTCTTTTATATTCATGCATGCAGAGGCACAGTGCTTTGGCGTCTGTGGCAGCTGTAATCCCTAGCATCAGTACTGTAAAAATACCCATGACATTTGGACACTAACCACCTCATGAAGCTCTACCTCTCATTGCATAGTGTATCCAGCACTTGAATCACTCAGCCAGGTAACATAATGCTTTCCACATCCTTAGTCCATCCCCACTTCCACCAGTATAACCATTTCTGCTCCCTATCAATATATCCCACCCAACCTGTGCTAATGATGTCAACTGTGATCTGCCCTCACCACTCTGTAATGAGGATTAGGTTTTTACAGATGTACAACATGGACAGTGAATGCACTCTACTGCATGACCAGGGTGTGGTATTGCATGCATCAGTTTTAACCTTTGTTGTGTCCATTCTGGCCCATAGATGAGGAGCAGCTGGTGTCTCTTTGTCAGTGCTATAACTTACTGCTCCTACTTCAGCCTTGCATGAGCTTCGCCTGCACATGTTCCTTCCAGCAACTATTCACCTGGCACCTCTTCACCTGCCAGATCTAGTCTGTCTGGACCTCTGATGGTGATCCCATGCTCTAGCTGCTGGTGTATCACCATGTTGTGCAGCACTGCACAGACAGCAAATCTCTTGCAGGTCTCTGTAGCATACTGCAGTGTGCCAAAAGATGTATGTAGGTAATGACAGCAGGATGTAAACAATCTATACACGTATCTTATTTATTCACTCATTACTCTTTGTTGACTAGACTACTTTCACTAGGCCACTGTCCTCTTTTCAGAGAAGACCTGAGGTGGTATTCATACTAATTAGAGGAAATTTGGCAGGGAAACAGGTACCTTCCCCAATCCTTTTTTTGATAAGTGCCATGAAATCTTTTGCATCCACATGAGCTACCATCAACTCAGGCCCTCAGGAGGGATCTTGGTTTAGTATCTCATCTGAAGGACTGTAAGTCTGTAAGTTGTATGTCATATCAGCCATAATCTGTGAGTTCTGCATCAGTCGAATGAGCCATGGCTTGAGGTATCACCAATATGATGTTGCTATGGGAATTCAACCCACATAAATCACTGGTAAAGTTCTCATGTGTGCCAGATGTGGGACTATGGGAGCTGCCTGGATGCTGCACAGATATAATCTCTGCAATACACTATGCACCTCTCACCACCTGGCAATTGATCAAGCAGAAAACTTCCTGACTGATATACCAGTACTCATGTGGACCAGGTTTGGCCTTGGTACTGAAGTGGGTACAGTCAATAGCCCCTAAAACCTCAGGGAAGTGGGTTATTTCATGAAATACCTTTATAGTCATGTTTCTGTTTGCTGTGGTCTGTGGGAACACCATGTGCTCCTCCACATGATACAGCAAACATTAAGCAACTGATACAGTATTCATTAGGTGGATGTCAGTGGTACACCCACTGTGTCCACTGATGGCCACTGGAAGATCCCAGTGCTATAGAAACCATAGTGTTGATGTGGATTGTTATTCCATTCATCCATTGGGAGAATGGCACATAACTACAAACACTCTTGTGGTGCCTCTATCAACATGATAGCAGTCAACTATGTCCCTCTCATGGAGATGATGATATCTTAGGTGGGGCTGGATCCATCTGTGATGATACAGTGGGCAACAGTGAGCACCATGATGAAAACTGACTGTGAAAACAGACACAAGCAAATGGTGAGCAGTTAATGCAGATGCTACTACAAACTTGTTAGCATAGTCCTGTTTTTCTTTCTCTCTCTCTCTCTCTCTATATATATATATATATATATATGTGTGTGTGTGTGTGTGTGTGTGTGTGTGTGTGTGTGTGTATAGATATATATATATATATATATATATATATATATATATATGGTTCCACTTGAAAACATCGAAATTCTAAACCATCGAAATTCATATGGTCGAGACCATATCATCGAGTGTTTAGAACATTGATGTTGTCAAGGGGAAGAAAAAGGTAAGTAAATACGGGAAAAAGGGAAAAAGCTAGTGTTTCTGCAGGGCAGGAAGGTGCCCTGCAAACTGTGTCTGTGAATGTGCCATCTCTGTGATGGCACTGCAGACAGGGTACAGGAAATCTCCCGTTGAATGCTTCTGCATATAGCGCTAAAACGGAGATGTCCCTTTACCACTTTATTTAGTAGATAATTGAGCTTACTGATAGCTGTTTGGCTTTTTAATGGCTAAGCAATGATGTTCCCTATTATTTGCTAAATGAATAAACAGATAAATAAATAGTTATTTATTTATTTCCATTTGTTTTCTGGGAGCATCCAACTGGGCAAACAAGGCTACTTTTAGTGGAGGCCTGGGTAGAAAAGCTCTTTGAGAAATGATAACAGTAGCACAAATGCAGCATAAAGCATACAGAATACTCAGGTAAAATTTTGCAGCATTACATACAAATCTCTTTGAGAAGTACTTAAAGTACTACTTCTACAACATACAGAATGCTAAGGTAACATTAGTAGTATTACATACAAAGGTAACAGGACAAACCACAAAAACAACTCATCCTGTTGGGCCCCTGATATAAATCACTTGTACACAGAAGAAAGTAAAAACCTGTCTGTCTAGAAGTAAGAGAATGTGCATAACAGAAAAAAAAAACTCCATCACTAGATTAAACAACCAAATCAGGTGACTAGTCAAGTTTTCACAAGCAAATTTTATAGCAAAAATAGCCTCCCAAGCTAAGGGTAACCATAATGCATTTTCCAGTTATGTCCACAATCTTAAGGGCAACAGCTAACAATTTGCAGAATTACTCTAGATGGCATCACCTACCTATACG
Source organism: Protopterus annectens (assembly GCF_019279795.1). Classification (NCBI taxonomy): domain Eukaryota; kingdom Metazoa; phylum Chordata; order Ceratodontiformes; family Protopteridae; genus Protopterus; species Protopterus annectens. Next base: position 1,255,171,574 of record NC_056729.1, read on the forward strand.
TAATCAGATATAGCAAATCTGCTGGCCAATAAATTCAGCTCAAATTTCACCACCCCATCACCTCTGATTACCCCCAAAAATTCCCTCCACCATTCCTCTACCAGTTATCATCAAAGAACAGGTCACCATTGCATTCTCTAATGCTAAAAACATGGCTTTGATGGGTCCTGCCAATATCCCAGGTTGCCTTTTAAATAACTTGAAACAGGACTTATCAAGCCTACTACAATCTCCCTAAGTACCCAGGAAGTGGTAAGGGGCCTGAGATCACAGGTTGACAACAACCTTAACCTCGACCACCATGTGTCTACCATTGTAAAGAAAGCTTTCCACATAGCTCACTTGACTAATAAAGGCATCTCCTTGAGAACAAAAGAAGTTATAACACCCCCAAATACCATCCAGCCCATAATTCAGTATAACGCCCCATTCAGTATGTACATACTAAGCACCTGCAGCACTTAGAGAGACCTCAGAGAGGTAGATCAAGGGCCTCCAGCATGTGCCTTACACGGACTGACTAAATTCCATTACTATACTCCATATCATATAGACCTCTTAGGGGAAACTTATGCCTGACCTACAGAACAACCCAAGACCCAAACCTAATGAACTTACTACATATCCATAAATTAAATGGGTCTAGGGTACCCATTCCAGGGACGTAAATATTGCCTGTGACTTAAATAGGACATATGGGAGGGACAAATTTATCTCCCAGAGACTGCCACATATTTGGAACAGGCTACCAATTCATGTGAAACAGAGCACCTCTATGACACTGCTCAAGATGAAGATGGACGAGTAGATGGGGCACCATAAATTCCACAACCCTTCTGGACATGGGCAGTCATCACTAAATGCAATCTTGGGTATTGACTAGTACCTCTACAGTATTACATTGGGTTGAAATGGCTAGGTTTAAAATTACCTCCAGGTTGATAGCCTAATAATCGCCTATGATTTAAGCATAACCTCCAGACTGGTTTTGTCTCTGTGGAGTACAGGACAGCAACAGTCATCACTCTGCGTAATGAAAGACTATCAACAGAACTGGGAAATTACAGATGCGTAATTCTGACTAGTCTTATATGCAAGGCTATGAAAAGAATGATCATGGACCTGATAAATAATGACATAGGAAACCTCCAAACACTGGACCCAACCCAGTCTGGCTTTGTCAAGGGCAGGTCATGCCTATTCAATCTGAGGAACTTCTTTGAAAAAGTCACTAGGGACATCAATGGGAGTAAAACAGTGCATATTGCCTAAATTGACCTGGCTAAGACATGTAATACAATTCCTCGCTTGGATATTAAAGATAAATTCACAAAACTGCACATAAATGTTTACATCACCAGATAGATAGCCAAATGGCTCACAGACAGGAAACATGTTGCTAGAGTGGGTAAATCAAGATCTAGCAAATGGCCATTTAACTGTGTTGTGCCATAGAGCGCAGTGCTGGGACCTTTTCTGTTCAGAATATACTTCCCTGAAGTCAAGGCTAATGTAGAAGTCCTTTGGCTGACTAAGTTTGCTGACGACTGCAATTTGGGGTCAATCCACTGAATCCCTGAATGATGTAGATACCCTTCAATAGGGTATGATTCAGACAAATGATTGGTGTCAGAGTCATAGCCTAAAACTAAAGTAAAAAAAAAGCATAATTATACCCTCTGGGAAGTCAAATACCCATGCAAATCACAACATTAATAGCACACCCCTAAGAGTTGACTCAGAGGTGAGAGATCTGGGTACACAGACAAATAGTGGCCTGAATTTTGACTGCCACATGTCCACAGTAGTGGATAAGGCCTTCTATATAGTACAGCTTATAAGTAAAAACATGGCATCCAGATTCAAGAAAGTTATAGTCCTCCTGTACTTGGGCCTCAGCAGACCAATAATCGAGTACAGTGCACCTTTTGGCATGTACTTGACTAGGCACTTGTAACATCTGGAGTGGCTTCGGAGGTTCCTTACAACAAAAATGAAAAAAAAATTCAGGGTGTAAGCAACATGTCCTATGCAGATAGACTAAAAGCTGTATCCCTTTACTCTGTCTCCTACTGACTGTTAATGGGTGACCTATGTACCTGCAAGACACTCACGAATACAGCCCTGATGGAACTGTTACACATTCACAAGACAGACTGCACAAGGGTTGCCCTATCTAGAGATCTAAACATGGTCTATGACATTATTACTTCTTCTCTGGAACTGGCTCCTTATTCATGTAAAACAGAACCCTTTTCTGACCATCTTCAAATGCAGTTTGGGTCAATGGATGGGGGAATCATAAATTCACTCTTGGGGTGGTGCCCATGTGCCTTATGGACAAGAGCAGTCTGCAAAATACTCAAAGGCATAGGCACAGACCCAAGTCATCCTTGAATCCCTAGGGATCGGAAATGGGGTAAAATTCAGGTAATAATGGCTACATTTGTAAGGGCTATTAAGTTGTTAGCCTAGTAATTTCCTACAAACATATGAACATTAGCAATATTACATAAAAAGCTCAATGAGAACTATTAACAGTACTAATTATGCAATATACACAATGCTCAGGTAACATTAGTAACATTACATAGAAAGCTTCATGAGAACTATTAACAGTACTACTTATACAACATACAGAATGCTAAGAAAACATTAGCAGCATTACATACAAAGTGACAAATAAAGCTGATAATTATGAAATAAACTAATATACTTTGCAGCAACATAATCAACATTGGGTGCAGTTTAGTACTGCATTCAGTCAGATATAATTATGCATTTTGTCATAACTGGAATACAAAATAGAAAAGTAAAAGTGGAGAAAAAGTCATTAACATATGTGTATTACATTGGAGAGGTAGTTTATGAATAATTTAGCCTGGAAAGTAGCGGGGGAATAGCCAGGAGTCAAACAGAAGCATGCATTGTTTAGGATGTATGCATTGTTTAGGAGTCTGATTGAAGGCTGAACTGAGTTCCAGGATTTTCATATACAACTGAAGTAAAGAGCGTTTTCTTACTTTGTTGTGAACAGTTGTAGAATGTTGCTTAGTGCAAGATATTTTAAGGGAGAAAGACTAATCTATGTGCAAATAGAAGTTGAGAGTAGGTGAGGGAGTGAGGTAACTGAGGGCAATTCAGGTGCCTGAGGGCAATACAGCGGTATGTGGAGTATGGCTTGTTGGAAGCAAATTTCACTATTTTATTATAGCATTGCTCTAGTTTAGTTGTCAGGGTGGACTGGGGGTTGGTGAAAATAGGAGAAGCTATAATTATTTGTTTTGCAGACTGAAGAGAAGCAGTTTTGTGGTGAGGATTTTAAGACATAATAAGTAAGGTGAACTCCAGTCAAAGAATAAGGACATTGATAACGTTTACTTGCCTAACGTCTACTCTAAGAAGGTGAGAAACTTTGTATACATATTCCAGTTCATTTAAACTTGTCTTACCTATTTTTGAATGTGGTGGGATAAAGGAAGTTGATGATTATTTCACGCATTGTTAGCTGTGAAAGCAGTGAGCTATTATCTTTCTGTTAAAATGTATTAAGCGCTTTACCTTTGCAGAGTATTGGCAGGGCAGACATTGAAGAATTTGATGTAAACAATCCCAATTCTATTATAGCAATAACCCACACCTGGGTGTGGGTAATGCTGGATTTACCCACGGTTGGTGTGGTTTGGTCACAAAGGCGAAGCCGAGTGGCCAAACAAAGACAACCGTGGGTAAATCCACCATTACCCACACCCAGAAGTGGGTTAATGCTATTATACAATGACATTATTTAGGAAAAAAAATACTTTTCTTAAATAATAGCATTGTATAATGCCTCCTTGCTGCCCTTCCACAGCTGTCTGGTAGTCTGCGGCAGTTCTGATGTACTGCGCATGCGTATGCTTATGCAGTACATCAGAGCTGTGGGTGGAAGCAATGGAGAAAGTAAGATCTCTGTTGCTTTTTACGAAGTGTCTCGCTATGTTAAAGGAGTTTAACATACCGAGACAGCTTTAAAAAAAGCAACGGAGAAAGGAAGATCTCTGTTACTTTTTTTAAAGCTGTCTCGCTATGTTAAACTTCTTTAACATAGCAAGACAGTGTCTAAACAGCAACGGAGATCTTGCGTTCTCCATTGCTGTAAAAAAAGACTTATACTAATGGAAAAAGTCTGGGCGACCGGACCTTTTTCCATTAGTATAAGTCTGATGTACAATGTGCACGCTGACCAATCAGCATGCACGTTTTGGAATATTAATGGAGGGGGGTCATTGTATAATTGAAATGTTATTACTATTATATTATTAGTCTTCCTATTTCCTTGGCCCTCTCACAAAGCTACATTGCATTGTCCTGGCTTTCTGTTAGCTGGGTTCACTGCTTTGTATTTCCTAACCTGGATTAAAGCTGCCATGCAACTTCTTGCCTACTGGACCTTTCAAAATAGTACTAATTACATATTTATCTTATTTATTTGTGAATGTTAACAAAGAAAACACAAGTGGGCAAAAAGACCTTTTTAAGCAGAGGCCCAGGGAGATAAACTTTACCTGTATAACAATGCAATGGCATACAAAGGATGAGACTGATTATAAAACCATTGTTTTATATTAAATCATAGTTTCATAAGTAAGTACTAGGGCGGCCATGGTGGTGCAGTGGTTAGCGTTGTCGCCTCACAGCAAGAGGTTCTCCAGTTTGATTCTCGACTGGGGTGCCTTCTGTGTGGAGTCTGCATGTCCTCCCTGTGGTCACCTTGGTTTCCTCCAAGTGCTCTGGTTTCCTCCCACATCCTGAAGACATGCAGTAGGTGGATTGGACACTCTAAATTGGTCCTAGGTGTGAGTGTGCACGTATGTATGCCTTCTCTGGAAGGTTGGGCACCGGGCTGGCAACTTGACACCGTAAAACTCCACTGCCAATCATAAGTGGACAGATGATCTGCTGTGGCAACCCCTAATCAGGAAAAGCTGGAAGAAGAAGTTTCATAAGTAAGTACTAGGCTAGCTGCCCTTGTGGGTAATTTTAAGCTTAGCTAGTTCCCTTTTTTGTGCTCAAATTAACCTATCCCATTTGGTTTTAGCTTTACCTTATGCATTCCATGGTCTATAATTATATATTGCCCCTAATGAGAATAACTGTGATCATACCATAGAAAATTTGAGGAGATCCATGCATGGGATAAAGCATTGAGGAGCTGCCTGTGTCCATTAGTAGTACAGGGAACAGCCTGTGGTAAATGTTTTTGTTTTCCATTCATAGATCTAAGCTGCACTTGAATATGAACAGAGATGAACTTTGTTTTATGTGAATGGGAGTCTGTTCCATAGCAGCAGTATCCTCTGCAAGATATACCTGTCCCTCCAAACCATTCTGTTGATGTTGTAGAAGATGTTTACAGCCCTAGACAGGGTATCTCTGATAACATTCAACTTGTTGATGTGCAGTAAATCCATCATTAATGGGTTGGAGAATGCCTTGTATGCTAGACACAGGTCATCTCTTACCAGTCTGTAGGATACAGACCCATGGCTTTGAATCAGTCTATATAGAACATGTTGTTTACACCTTGTATCCTTTTAGTAAGGTAACTGTGTGGGTCTTCCAATTGTTGCATCTGTCTGGACAGATAAATGCAAAAGGGACATTATATTCAATGACTGGCCCAATGACAGCTGGGTAAAGGGGGACAATGACATCCCTAGAGCTAGACACAATCCCTTTGGTTATAAGCTGAGCAGTATAGAAGGATTTCCTTACAATGATACAATCAAAATATAATTAATATAATCAATTACATTTCAGATACCCAAATGGAATGATTCAAGAGTCCCTATTTTACAATGAAGCATCTGGATTCACTTAAACAATTGTTTTCTGTTTATATTGTTATTTGAACATATGAGCTCTGTACTTAGCAAAATCTGGAGTAATCAGAATGTCCTTACACAGTGGTTTGAATTTGCAATTTGTTTCCTAATCTAGCTGGAAACTTTTGACTTATTCCTACTCTTATATCTACTTATCTTAGTAAAATTTCTGTTTTTGTTGACCCTCTTGTACTAACTTTATTACAATTTATTTACGTTCTTGTTCAAGTGATGAGAATGATGTATGCAATTTGGAATTAAGGGTAATGACCAATGAGTAATTTGTTTTAGCAAAATTCCTTCAGGCTGTGACCGAGTGCTTTTGTATTTGAGAATATATAAGTAACAATCTGCTCATTCAGAGAACTCACAATTTTTTAAGATATTTTTCACAGTCTGCACCAATCTTCCAATCTGCTCGCAGGATAACTATGACCTTTGTGCTATTTTTATCTTCTTGCAGCTGACCATCAGCTCCTGCCACAGCCCAGGCTCGTCCACTCAGCTTATCAAACCCTGCTAATGCCCTGTGGTTTAACTCTGATCCATGTTCTGGGCTAGTCAGAAGGTTGAAGCTTCTTGGGGCAGTTCCACACTGCTGCTGAGGAATTTTTTCTCTTAAGGGCATATTTCCTAGGTGTGCAAATCTCATCATGGAGAAGGCATAAGCTGGACTACTCTGGCATTTCATCCACTACTCCATGAGTGTCTCAGCTACAGTCCCTCCTGCCTGCCTGTCTGCAGACTTTACCATGGTGCATCCCTGGTCTCTATCTGGATGAACAATAAAAGTGCATCAAAGTGCATAACCCCCTTCCCCACCCCAAGGATGGGCATATCCATCTTTCCTGTCTACACTGTTGAACATATGATCCACTAATTGATCTCAAGTCATCTTGGCCATATTCAGGATGTTTATACTTATACCCCATTCATGTAGGCCAAAGACACATAGGACTTGAAGTAACATGCTTGAATTCTCATTGATTTGACTTACACATGGAGGAACATTGTGAAATATAACCTCTTTTAACATTCTGTGCATCGCAAAGATAGATTTCAGGACTGTAGTTATAGATTGGCTTGTATTTTTAACAAAACTATGCCACTTCAGAGAATTTCAAATAATAGCCCAGGCATAGGAAAATTGTAAGTTTTGTACTGCAACCACTCTGCTCCAACTTTCATGCAAGGCAAATAGGGGACATCATGAGGTATGAGTTCCTATTTATGGTTTTGTTTTTTGAGACTACCACATATTTCACAGTTTTATAATAGTTGCTCTATATGTCCATATATGTACAGTTATGCTGAGCTAGTATATGATATCATGAAGTATTTTATTGCCTTTAGTTATGCCAAGATGTAACACATTTATAGTAGGAATGATTATACCTTAAACAGCAAAGCCAAATATGGAATAGTTGTGTCAGAGTAGGAAATAAGGTTTGGTGAGAGGATACAAGGATGTTACATCATCTGGCCATCCTGTCATAATGACATCATATAAGAATTGAGGCCCTAAGTCATCTCTGGTACAAACCCTTTACTCCCATAACTTTCACTCTGACACACTGACAGTAGGGATACTACCTATACCACTTTTCAGACTTTTTGCACTTATTTTGGCTCAAAGGACAAACCAACCACCGTAACCAGCACAGGTAACCAAACACTAAGGGTAATGCTACTCAATGCCAGAAGTCACAACCTCAAAATGCACACACTCGAGGCTCCCCTCAGCATGGAGAAAATCGATGTTTGTGCAGTGACGGAAACCTGGTTCAAGGCTCAAGAGAGCACCCCAGCACTGCCAGGTTACAATTCATATCATATTTTCCAGCCTCAGTTACTGGATCATAGTACAAAGGGCGGAGGTGTATCCATATTTATCAAGTATACCCATATCTCCAGGTTAGTAGCGCAGCATGATGCTCCAGAGATCATCCATGCACAACTATCAGCAGGCAAAACCACATTTCAAGTTGTAGCCGGTTATAGATTGCCCACCATGTCCCAAGATGCTCACTCTGCATTCCTCGAGACATTGGAAAATATAAAGGTCCTACCCAACACCATAATCTTGGGTGATTTCAACTACCCTGGTATAGACTGGGCGAACTACCAATGTTCCAACTCCTATGCTCAGCGATTCATAGAATTTATAAATTCAAATGCCCTTGAACAACTAGTATGTTCCCCCACTAGAGGGGACAACATATTGGATTTAATCATCACAAATATGGGCGCCCATTGTACCACACCCATTATCACCCCCTCCTTGGTCAGATCCGACCACAAACTGATAATCCTCGACATCCTCACTCCTCCACCTCCACCAATCAAAGAAACCATAGTCAAAACCCTTTCCAAAGCAAACTTCAAACTACTTGCATCCGAAGTGGAAAGCTTCACTATTCCCTTGCAGAAGGATAATGATATCCAGGATGTGGAATCCTACACCAAGGCACTCTATATGCATCTTCAGGATTGCATGGACCATGCTATCCCAAATAAAACCAAGACTCCTTCCTCAAGCAAGAAGAAACCAGTCTGGTGGACCCCGGCCATAAGCAAACTTTACAATAAAAGGAGGAGACTTACACAAAAAAAGGCCAAATCTCAAGTAGAAAAATCATCCCTGATCAGCTTTAGTAAGAAATCGAGGACCCTCATCAAGTCAACTAAAGCTAATTTTGAAAAGAAAGTTGCCAAGGATGCCAAGGATAACCATAAGGCCTTCTATGGCTATGTCAAAAACCTAAATGGCAATGCTCAGGTCTGTTCTGAGCTAGTACAAAATGGAACAAAATACACTGACCCTTCTGACATTGCCAACATCTTGGCTGACAGGTTCAGTGCAAATTCCCCTCACCACCACCACCACCACCTACAGGGCCTATTAGCATTCTAGGGGATTGTGTAAGTCCAATTATTACCGCTACGTTGGTTAACAAGGCTCTATCTAAAGCTAAAAACACTGCCTCCGTGGGACCAGATGGTGTCCCAGGCTGTGTCATACACGAGCTCCAAAAAGAATTAACCCCACATCTTAATACCCTGTTCAGTCTCAGCCTCTCCACAGGATATGTGCCCATAGAATGGCGCACGGCAATGGTGGTCCCGCTACACAAGCGTGGGGCCACAACTGACCCTGGGAACTACCGACCAATAAGCCTGACCAGTCTGATCTGTAAGGCTATGGAGCGAATCATTATGGAACTCATAAATGGAGAGATTGGGAACCTCCAGTCGCTAGACCCCACACAGTTCAGCTTCTTCAAGGGCAGATCATGCCTCCTGAACCTGATGGATTTCTTTGAGACAGTTACTCAGGCTACAGATAAGGGAAAGGAGGTACACACGGCTTACCTTGATCTTGCTAAAGCATTTGACACCATTCCCCATTCAGGTATTATTGATAAGCTCACCAGCCTGGGCATAAACCCTTATGTCACAAGATGGATCACAAACTGGCTCTCAGACAGATCCCATAAAGTAAGATTAGCGGGATCTATGTTTGAATCCAGACCAGTAACGAGTGGTGTGCCTCAGGGCTCTGTCCCAGGGCCCCTCCTGTTTGGCATATACTTTTCAGAAGTACAGGCAAGCACGGAAGGACTGACTAAGTTTGCGGACGACTGCAAACTGGGTGCTATAATAGAGTCTCCAGCTGACATGGAGATCCTCCAGAAGGGCCTAAATGAGACTGATGCATGGTGTCAAAGCCATGGTCTCAAGCTAAATGCAAAAAAATGCGTAGCAATCCCCTTTGAAAAAAACAGAGTACCTGCAAACTACAACATAGGAGGTAATCCCCTGAAATCTGAAGAAGAAATAAGGGAACTAGGGACCCAAGTAGATAGTCAGCTTTCCTTTGATAACCATGTTGCCAAAGTGGTTATAAAATCCTTCTATGTGACCCATCTGATCACGAAAGGATTCGCATCAAGATCTAAGGATGTAATGGTGCCCCTCTACTCTTCCCTCATCAGACCCATTATTGAGTACAATCCATCAATTGGAATGTACCTGGCTAGACATCTCCAGCAGCTGGAGAGACCACAAAGGTATCTAACTAAGAGGATTACTGGTCTCAAACAGTTGCCCTATGCAGCACAATTGAAAAAGCTAAGACTGTTCTCTGTTGCATACCGCTTTCTCAGAGGCAATCTCTGTCTAACGTACAGAGCCATGTCCAACCCAGAATTGTTGAACATGCTCCATCTTAGCAAAACCAAATCTACTAGAGCTACACGGTCTAGGGACATAAACCTCAACACAACAATGAATACAACATGCTGGAGAGGTAGATTCCCTTCACAGAGACTTCCCTTACTATGGAACAGGGTCCCGAGATACATAAGACAGAGCCCCTCACTATCACTCTTCAAGAGGAACCTCGATGAGTGGATGGGTAACAGAAAGTTCACACCGGGATCACACCAACAGCACTACTAGATAGGGGCCAAGGGTACTAGCTGCTAGTACAAGGGTCTAGGGAACTACTAAAGGGGTGGTGAATACCGCACAATGTGGATGGGCTAATATATGCCTTCGGGCAGATAGCCCAGTACCAACCTATGAACCTATGAACCTATTTTGAAATGGTACACTTTAGAATATCAATACCATTTGCACGTTTTCCACATTTATACTAAACCTGCAAGCCACTTTTCTATAAAGACAGTGACATTCACTGCAGTTGTGCACTGAAGATTCTAGCAGTACATCAATGTGATTTATGGCCTGATGTCACTGATAGATATAACTCTGGACCTTTTGAAACCCAAAGAACAAGACAAGCATCCTTTTCTATCTGAGCATAATGTGTTTGAGGACCTGTTATTGCAACGGATGAATAAACCACTGGTCTACCCTCTTGTAAAAATATTTCATCTAAATGCTGTTGACTGGTATCTACTTGCAGGGTACAAACAGAATCAGAACATGACGTAGTTGCTGCAATAGCTAGTTATTTAAGCACTCATAATTCTTCTGTTGTTCTGTTGACATACATCATGCTACAAAGAGATCTGTTTGCTTTCTTAATAGTACTGTAATACCTTTAAAGTGAGAGACAAACACTGCACCATGCCTGAGAAATGTATAACTGATGTTTTTCTGTAGACTTTCTCATGTTAATAATGTACTTCACGCAATCAGTTTCCAATGGGAACTTATTTGGAGTTAAAACATGACCCATGTATTTCATATAAGTCACACATAGTTGCCATTTGGTCCTGTTATGTTTCAAAATTTAAGACATAAATCTGTCATTCAGGTTTATTAGATGCATATCATCCAAAGAAAATTGCACTAGGTCCACAAAGATTACTTGTAAAACAAACAATAGACCTGAGAAGGCATACAAAAGCTTGTAGACAGTCGAATTCTCTTCCTTTAATGTCACAACCAAAGCACAAAAACAAAGCTCTGCATTAACATCCTGTATTATGTTTTCGTTTATAAAACTTCATCAGATGTGGGCTAACATTTGAGTCAAAATCAGGAACAGATGAGAGGTACGCATTCCCATTTTACATCAAGTACAGAAGTAAAAGTCCAAAATAAGATAACATTTTTACTAATTTCTCACAGTAGCACTCTAAAGTCGCTGTCTCTTTACTTCACTACCATTCTGCAACTCGTACACCTGCAAAGATACTTTTTAATAAGCTACTTCTTCAACATGAACTTGGACATGCTCCACTCAATTTATTATATAATTTCCTTGACAGGCTGAGGGATAGTTCCTGTCAAGGAAATTATATAATACATTGGGTGGAGCATGTCCAAGTTCATGCTGAAGAAGTAGCTTATTAAAAAGTATCTTTGCAGGTGTATGAGTTGCAGAATGATGGTGAAGTAAAGAGACAGTGACTTTAGAGTGCTACTGTGAGAAATTAGCAAAGATTTTATCGTATTTTGGACTTTTACTTCTGTACTTGATGTAAAATGGGAATGCGCACCTCTCAACTGTTCCTGATTTTGACTCAAATGTTAGCCCACTTCTGATGAAGTTTTATAAACAAAAACATGATCCAGGACGTTAATACAGAGCTTTATTTTGTGCTTTGGTTGTGACATTAAAGGAAGAGAATTCGACTGTCTGTGAACTTTTGTATGCCTTCCCAGGTCTATTGTTTGTTTTAGATGCATATCATGTAACTTTTCATTGCAGTCTAGACAAGAATGTCATTAATTATCATCAAAAATTTCAAATATCAGGAGATAAATATTGGTGCTAAAGACAAACAAAGGAGAAACAAGAAACACACCAAATGCCAGATCAGGTAAGAACTTTATTTAACAACAAAAAAAACAATAAAAAAATAAGTGCTTTCATTTCATGCTTTCTGATACTTTTTCAAATTTATATCTAAACATTCCTTTGAATTCATATTTAAAAAAGACAAAATCATACAATACTAAATTTCTCATAAGATATATCACCACGTTGTAATCTACATTCATACCAGATAGACTTATAACATTTAATTTAGTGCTCTGCTCATATTCCAGCATCTCAGTAAAATTTGTAATATCACCACCTCAAGGATTAACACTGATGAACTGTAATATCATAGATCTAAAAGAATGCAGTTCTTCGTTGCCCATAATATGTTTCACTAAGGTGGTATTTATATTCCTGTTCTTTGCATTGTGCAACTGTTCCTTAATTCTTTCCTTAAACTGTCTGTTTGACTTTCATATGCAGAAATCTAAACAGTAAACATGTAGTTACATAAATGAATTTTGACTAGTGCAGTTGGCATATGAATAAAACATGTTTAGTATTAGTAACAGGATGTACAAATAAATGTGATTTAAACATACATTTTTTAACAATAACAGAATGTACAAATACATTTGATTTCAATATACATTTTTTACGACTACAGTTATGAAATGGAAATCATCCCGTCTTCTCAGCATGTCACTTCTTAATTTTCACTTTGTTGTTGGAACAGTCTGATGGAATAATCATCTGCATATAGAATCAAATTGTATGGCATGAGATCAAGAGAAAGGTGAGTAATATAGAAATTGTAATGAACAGAACCTAAAAGAGAGCCTTCTAGTACAGCAGGGAAAATATGTTGATTCATTGATTCATAAATTGTTACTAGCCTAACACCCTAGTGGGCCTTTCTAAGCTTAGTCAAGTTTTCCCAAAAGAATAATTATGTCCTGTATCAAAACAGGACAGTGAGGACCAGGCATTTACAACTACCTCTGCCCATCGTGGCCATGGTTGCCACTCCCAGTGTACATTTCCTGCTCCCCATCCAATGGTCTAAGTTGTGCATAAACTGGGTAACAGACAAACCCAGCTTTACATGGATGAGGAGCCTGCTCCATAAAAGGGGCAGTCTCTGGAACACATATCAGTCTCTCCAGAATGTTCTGTTTAAATCACAGACAAATTTCAGATCCTTAGACCTTGTATTTCTAGTACTGTTTGACTTATGAATGTGCAGGAGATTCATAAGTGTGGGGTTTGTGGATGCCTCGTAAACCAGGTATAGATTACCCCTCAGCAATTTACGGGAGACTGAGCAGAGGGAAAGGGCTTTATGGAGCTCTGAATTAGGCAAGTTTGCTACACCTTGTATTCTTTTTGTAAGGAACCTCTGAGGTTACTCTATTTGTACATATGCTTCATCAGGTACATACCAAAAGGAGCATTGTGCAATATGATTGATCTAACAAGGGTGGAGTACAGTGGGGAAAAAATGGTTGGTGTTTATAGTTGTGTAAGTAACATATATTCAATGATAATCAGCAAATAGTGGCACTGAGCCTTTATCTAAATATTCTAAGCATGAACAAATGAAGCTGATTTTACAAAATCTTAACCATACAATGGAACAGCTACAGCAATTTTGTACATCTTTACTGGTGTCAAAAGAATAAAGATCACTATAGTTACGTGGGGAATGAGTCATATGTACACAGAGTCACAAATGATTTTGGTTATCCCCTGTAAGTGGCTGTGAGCACAAGCATGTGCAAAAACATGGGGAACATCTACAAGAACATGCCCTAAGCTAAGCTAAGTATCACTGGCCTGCATTCTGAGAAATATGAATGCCACTTGTTATTCATTCTTATTATGTCATATCAGTCACTAATTGCTTTACTACTTTACGGATTACTGCAGCACTAAAAACTGGCAATATTACTTTTTCACTGACAGTTATGCCGACACTATAAATATAGGCACTATTGATAAGTAATACAATTCCTTCTATTTCAGTAGTTAGTTGTAATACATTGTCATTCATTTCTTGGGTATTATCTAGTATATTATATGTTATCTCATCTTCATCTGTAGAGATATAAAAAAGGAGAAAAAGAAACTTGCTTACTTACTGCATCCATGCATGCATCATGGCTGCAAGCAATATTACAGCATGTCAGAATAATGAATCAATAATCTTTAAACAGAAGTCAACACAATTCTACCCATTGAATGTTTCATGTATAGACACAGTCCATTGTCTCTTCCTATGGAAATGCATCATGTTAATGTGTAAATGTGTGACTGGGCCCTGGTGAAGTATATCTTGCAAAACTATACCAAAGCTGGGAAGGAATCCATCCTGGAAAAGCTGTTATGGTGTATGTTTTTGTTTCATAAGCATTAAAGTGTGCAACTTTAATACTGTACATTGTTACAGCGAGTATTGGACATCACTGAGCTGATATATTCATAGACTCCAATGTGTTTGAGGAGAGAACTGGGGTTTGAATATTGATCTGCTTCAGAAACTTATGCTGCCATGACAACATCAGCAAGTTGTCAATGTCAGGAAGGTTGGCCACATTCTTGCAAAGGTTGCTAACTTTACAAACAAATTAAGTGACGAGTCTAGGCTGCAGTGAAATATTTACTTCACTGTTTAGCTGTAGCTGTGTGACTGATGTCCTTCAAGGATGCATCTGCAGTCATCACATATGGGTTGTCCTGCCTCAGGCAGCCCTTCGGTCGGCCGGATTCCAAAGTCTGGGTCCGGCGTCGGCTGATGTCGCCCTTTCCCTGACGTCAGAGCGCCTGGGGTATAAAAGCGTCAGCCGACGCCATCTTCCCCAGTCTTTCTTGCCACGTGGTGCCCAAAGCAGAAGCAGTTCGCAAGTGCCGGTCGGCCAGCTCCTATAATTCAGCTACCGAAGACTTCAAAAAAGCTAAGTACCCCATTGGGGACTCTTTCTTGCCTCAGCCGTTGTCAGATAAAGTCAATAATTGCTTAACTTGTGGGAAACAAATACCTCATAAGGATTTCCACTCTTACTGCCTCCCTTGCCTAGGCCCAGACCATGACATCTCAGCCTGTTCAGCCTGTGCTTCCTTCAACCGACACACTCTTAGACGTCGGGCGGAGTTTGCAGAGGAATCTTTTGGGGCTAGTTTTTCGTACAATATGCCGTCGGAGACTCCGACTTCGCATTTAATTAAGAAACGGAAGGACAAGGACCGACACACGCGGGCCGGGGTTTCGGCTGAAACCACGGCTAGGCCTACCGCGAGTGTCTCGGTCTCGGCTGAAACCAAGTCCTTGGTACTTCCAACCACCGAAACCGCTCAACCGACTACCTCGGCCCCAGAGGCCCCAGCTGAGTCGGTTATTGAATTTCCAACAGAAACAGGTGTCCTGGAACCTTCCGACACCATACCTTTAGACAAAACTACACCAGCACGTGGTGCAGCCAGGCCTCCTGCTTCCATGTCCATTAAGGCATTCTCTAGGGCTAAAGCTGCTAAACTCTCAAAAGCTTTGCCTCCCAAGGTTATCCCTCAAGGACCCACTACAGGTTCACAGATTCTAAGCTTAGCAGAGGACCTTATCTCCTTAATTAGGGGGTCTCAACCTCATCCGGACAGGGGCTCTCAACCTCCTCCAGACAAAAGGTCCAGGGTTGAGCCCTCTGATCCCCACTCCTCAGATGAGGCCTCTGATGGCTCTACTCTCTCGGACCACAAGGAGGAGGCTTTTTCGGCCTACGAGGATTCAGATGCAGAGGAATCTATTCCTTCGGCCTCCCCTCCTGAAGAGTTTTCCTTTGGGGAGACACTTCACACTATGAGAGAGCATTTCCAATGGCAGGGCCAGGAATTCTCTGATTCCAGGAAGAGATTAAGGACCTTCTTGCATTTGCCTCAGCATAGACCTTTGGCTATTCCTCCTGTTTTAAATGTCATTGATGATGTGTACTCTGAGTCTAGCACAACCCCTGATTCTCTACCTCCGGCTCCTGCCAAACCCGATAGGTACTACAGGGTCCCAGACTCACACCTTCACCTTTACAAGGCCCACTCTGCTGATTCAGAAACTATTTCCCAGGGCCCTAAAGGGGTTGCAGCTGCCACTGCTAAACATCCTCTCCCCTCTGAAAGGGAGTCTAGAGCTTTAGAGAGATGGGGTAAAAAAGTGTATACTTCTGCTACTCTTTCTATGAGGGCATTAAATTGTCAATTTCATATGATACAGTACCAAGAGTATTTGTTAGATGAATTGCATAAAAAGCTGTCTTCACCTGAACCCCTAGATCGCAAATCACTTCAGGATCTGGTGCATAACTCCCAACAGGTTAGCAACCATTTCTTGCAATGTGGTTATGATGCATTGGAAGCTTCATGTAGGTCAGCTATGACAGGTGCAGTCATATGTAGGCATGCTTGGCTGAAGGAACAATCTCTGCCAGACCATGTCAAAGCAAAGCTTCTGGATGCTCCACTGGAAAAGCAAAAGTTATTTGGTTCCACGGCTCAGGAGTTCCTAAAGAAATTTGAAGAAAAGGCAAAATCTGTACAAACAGTCAAAGATTTTCTCCAAGTCCAACCACCAAGATTCAGCAGGAATTGACCTTCCAAGAATTGGTCCTTTCCAGACACAGAGAGGTTTCAGAGAGGCAAGAACAGGCGTGCCAGAGGTAGAGGGCAAGCTAGAGGCTCCTACAGAGGACGTCAATGGCAGCCTCCCAACCAGAGAAGTAATGCAGGACCTTCAGCTGCTGCACAAGGACAGGCTCAATGACTTTACTTTGACACCGCCAACCAGGGCTCAATTGGAAGCACCCTTGGCCGGAAAGCTTTCTTTATTCTCAGAAAATTGGCACAGTATTACAAGGGACAAATGGACACTACAAATAATAGACAAAGGATACAGGTTCCATTTTCACACATTACCAAAAAGAAAAGGCATGCCAGACCTGCCACCGAATCAAAGGGCAGAGGCTTTGAAACAAATCTCCAGCTTAATGCAAATGAAAGCTATAGAAAAGGTTCCTCTCTCAGAACAAGGCCAAGGATTTTATTCCAGACTATTCCTTGTTCCAAGAAAAGAAAAGCAATGGAGGCCTATTCTCGACTTGTCCAAACTGAATACTTATCTCATTGTGCCAAAGTTCAAAATGCTGACTCTACAGCAACTCCTTCCCATGCTGGGCAAGGGGTCTTGGCTGGTAACTCTGGACCTCAAGGAGGCATACCTGCATGTCCCTATCAGACAAAGTTGCAGAAGACACCTCAGATTTCTTGCAGGTTCAGAGCATTATCAATTCTCAGCATTGCCCTTTGGCTTATCTACTGCGCCCAGAGTATTCACGAAATGCCTGGCATCAGTAATTGCACACTGCAGACTTCAGGGGATTCAAATATACCCATATCTGTATGACTGCCTTATACAAGCGGACAGCCAACAAACTTTGGTAAAACACTTGAATTATGCCATCCACCTACTTCAGGCCTTGGGATATACAGTCAACATTCACAAATCAAGACTTGTTCCATCCCAAAGAATAAACTTTCTGGTTGCGAATCTAGATACAACCACCCAAATGGCTTTCCTCACAGAAGAAAAACAAAGTCAACTACCAGATTACTTCAAAAAACTGACAAGACAAACTCAGCTGACTGCAAGGAAAATCCTGCAGGCCCTGGGTTACATGGCTTCTTGCATCCTTCTGATTCCACAAGCAAGGCTACATATGAGAAAATTACAATGGTACCTAAGGAGTTTATGGACTCAGCACAGTCACAGCTTGGAAACTTTGATACCACTCATTCCATGCCTTCAAAAGGAATTTTTGTGGTGGGCTCAAGCAAGCCAGTCAAACAGGGGTCTGCCCTTCAGCAAACCAATAGCCAGCCAAACCATTACAATGGACGCTTCAGACCACGGATGGGGAGCGCACATGGAGGGCAGATGCATTCAAGGTCTATGGTCACAAAAAGAGCTACGCATGCACATAAACCAAAAGGAAATGCTGGCAGTGATACATGCAGTCGAAGCCTTCAAACCCTTTCTGCATCAAGGCCACCTACTAATAAGGACAGACAACACCACAGTTATGTGGTACATAAACAAGCAAGGAGGCACCCATTCCTATCCTCTTTGCAGACTGGCAATGAATCTAAGGGAACTTTCCTTGAAACTCAATATAGAGCTGCAATCTCAGTTTGTGCCAGGGAAAGACAATATACTGGCGGACAGCTTAAGCAGAAATATCATGGATGCACACGAATGGATGCTGCACCCAGACATTTTCTACAGATAACACAATCATGGGGGAGGCCGGACACAGATCTTTTTGCCTCCCCCCACAATCATCAGCTGAAGAAATTCTGCTCAAGGACATACCACCCACAAGCATGGAAAGTGGACGCCCTCTCTTTCAGCTGGAGAAATCTAACAGTGTATGCATTTCCACCTCTCCCATTAATGACCAAGGTCTTACTGAAGATCAGGACAGAGCAGCCAAATGTGATTCTGATAGCTCCGGACTGGCCAAGACAGCACTGGTACCCACTGTTAAAGAACATGTCACGCACGAAACCATGGCCTCTTCCTCAATGGCCACTTCTCCTGACACAGCACAATTACAAAACTCTGCATTCCAACCTGAAAACCTTGCAACTAACAGCCTGGAAAATACCTTGACTCCTCCTCAGGATAAGCTATCCCAGACAGTGAAGGATATTATCATGGAAGCTCACCGGCCTTCCACAAGAAAGGCATATTCAGCAAAATGGAAAAGATTTCACACTTGGAACACCACTAAGGGCCTAGATGCAACAGTGATGAACATGGCACATATCCTGGAATACTTGGCAGACATGTTCCACAATGGTCTGTCTTACTCTTCCATTAAAATTCATGCTTCAGCAATTTCAGCAGAGTACAATACTGATCCACCTGTCTTCTCACATCCTCTCCTAAGGCAGTTTCTAAGAGGAATTAAAAACATCAAGCCTCCAAGGAAACCACCACTGCCTACTTGGGACCTTAACTTCATGTTGGAAAAACTAACACTGCCTCCCTTTGAACCAGCAGCATCTGCAGAACTACAGTTCCTGTCTTGGAAGACTGCCTTCCTTCTGGCCATAACCTCAGCAAGAAGAGTATCTGAGTTACAGGCCCTCATGGCAGTACAGCCATTTATTATTTTTCATCAGGACAGAGTCTCATTGAGAACCAATCCTACATTTATGCCAAAGGTGGTATCCAGGATCTCATTAAACCAAGCTATTCACTTGCCTACCTTCTTTCCGAATCCACAAAACAAAGGGGAGAAACTTCTGTACACCCTGGACATTCACAGACAGTTGCGCTACTACTTGGACAGAACTAAAAGTTACAGAAAAACTGACCCGCTGTTGGTAGCATATGCTGCTGGTGCACAAGGAAAAGCAATTTCCAAACAGACAATTTCAAAATGGATAGGGAATTGCATTCATTTTTGTTACTTCTTTCATGGAAAAACTGTACCAGCTAACATTAGACCTCATTCCACGAGAGCCACAGCCACCTCCACAGCCTTCTTAAGAGGGGTGGCTACCAAGGACATTTTAGAAGTTGCTACATGGAGCTCCGTGCATACTTTTTCCAAGCATTACAATTTACCTTTATATTCCAGATCCAGAGCAGGCTTTGCTACGGCAGTCCTGCAGGGCATTTTAGCTACACCATCCTTTACATAGATCCTCCACCCCCAGATTGGCTATGGTATTCTACCCATATGTGATGACTGCAGATGCATCCTTGAAGGACATAGTACAGTTTTGTACCTACCATAAATGTAGATGTCCGATAGGTATGCATCTGCAGTCAGGTTTTCCCTCCCTCCCTCCTTCCCCGCTGGGGTATTTCTGGGTACCTATCCCTCTTATAGCTAGCTGGGGTTATCTATTATGGTGTATTTGTTTTTATATTACTGTGTATGTTTGGAATTTTTTGCATCTCTCCAAATTTAGCCTTCCTTAGAGGGCACCTGGCATCTGGGGCAAGAAAAACTAAGGAAGATGGCGTTGGCTGACGCTTTTATACCCCAGGCACTCTGATGTCAGGGAAAGGGCGAATCCGGCTGACCGAAGGGCTGCCTGAGGCAGGACAACCCATATGTGATGACTGCAGATGCATACCTATCGGACATCTACATTTATGGTAGGTACAAAACTGTACTTTGCCATTAGTATAGGTCATTTGTTAATTAATTCTGTATTTTGTTCAGGACAGCCTAAAACATTGCAGTTAGCAGTAATGGAATTATACTTACTATTATGCAGTCCTGCCAATTTCTACATGGCTCCCACCCCCACCCTAATTTGGTGGTGGTGCCTTGTCCTATTCATCATTTTTGAAGTAGAAGAATCTTTTGCAAATCACTGATGTGTGTACAGATTGCATTATAACATAATTATGCCTTTCACTAATTAAGTTGAATTTTCCTATGACAAAGCCATAAAATTTATGAAGCAATTAATATATATATATATATATATATATATATATATATATATATATATATGGATCTACTTTACTTAACCAAAAAAACACATCGCCAACATTCACTTCACTGAGATGACCGGAACACCAATATTCTGACCCGAGGTAAGTAACCGCTTGACCATCCTGTTGAACTTTGCCCCTTACCCCAACGGTAGTGTGATCTCTGAGTTAGTATATTTAGTTAGGGCGGTGTGGGGAGTGAAGCCCCCAAATAGATGGGTTTAGTTTTGTTTTTTTTTTCGGGACAGCCAAGCAGTTACTTACCTTGGGTCGGAATGTTGGTGTTCCAGATGTTGGTCTTCTGGTTTGTCGGTGTATTCGTCTCAGTGAAGTGAATGTTGGCGATGTGGTTTTTCGGGTAAGTAAAGTAGATTCATATATACATACATACATATATATATATATATATATATATATATATATATATATATATATATATACACATATATATATATATATATATATATATATATACATATATATATATATATATATATATATATATAGAGAGAGAGAGAGAGAGATAGTTACTGCAATAATGAGCACTTCTGTGTTGGGCAGTTTGTATGTACTGCTGAAAACTACAACCTCCGTTGTTGTTCTGAAAGTTGCAGGGGAAGGCATATGTCAAATAATGCCGAATTTGAATAATTGGAATTAAATTTGACATACTTTCTTCCTCTGCAGTTTTCCGGATTATGATTCACATGAATGAACAGAATTTGTTCTGTCATTCGCAATTTGATAGTAAACCTATATATATATATATATATATATATATATATATATATATATATATATATATATATATATATATATATATATATATATATATATATATATATATATATATATATATATTATATATATATGTATATGGGTTCACTTCAAAATCTTGAAAGCTCAAAATCCTGAATCTCAAAATCTTAAAAGCTCAAAACACTGAAAACTCATAATACTGAATCTCATAATATCGAAAAGCATACAGGACACCAACACTGACTATACTGCAGCAGAAATACATACAGAAACATATTACCCTTCCACAATTATAAGTTGGGGGCAAACCCCCCCTGCACCCCCCCATGTGGAGGGCTACGCCTCCCAAACCCCCTGCTACTTAAATATATCAACTCCGAGATTGCACTTTACAGAAGAAAATGGCAAACATACCATTACATGCTTTATGACTGCCTGTTGTAACCTTAGTCATGTTCCCTTTTAATGTACTGTACTACAACATAACACAACTTAGTGTAGTGAAGTGTGATCTTGGAGTTGATATATTTAAGTAGCAGGGGGGATGCAGGGGGGGCTTGCCCCCCTGCATATATATGGTTAGTGTTATTTTTTTTATAATTGTAGAAGGGTAATACATTTCTGTATGTATTTCTGCTGCAATATAGTCAGTGTTGGTGTCTTGTATGTTTTTTGATATTATGAGATTCAGTATTATGAGTTTTCAGTATTTTGAGCTTTCAAGATTTTGAAGTGAACCTATATATATATTATACATATTCATAAAATACTTGCTCATAAATGTTTATATCTGTGATATGTGTGTACAGATAGATATATCCATATCTGCATAAATAAACATAAATAAAAACAGACATTCATATCTTTATAGATTCTTACTAAGCTCACTGCCAAAAGAGACCATCAAGAAACTACATCACCCAGAATTAGTGGGAAACTAGCAGTATCCACATTAAGTAAACTTTCTCTGCATATGCCTGGTAAAAAATTGTAATCATCAGAGTTTTAAAAGTTGCTTGAGAAATGCTTCATAGGTAAGGGCAACCTGTTTTAGAATGGCATGTATGTGGGGTTAGGTCTCTTGTCATGCCATCGGGACTTGTTGATGTGAAAGTATAGTCTTGGGTCTCTAGACTGGGTATTTGCTTTAACACACATTTTATTTAGGTAAGAGTTCAAAAAGTGCTGGGTCACTCACAGCACCAAAAGCTAAGCAGTGATTACCCATCAGGAGTCTGTATTACATTAAGTAGAGTCACAGAGCTTTTAGTCTATCAGGGTAACTTGGGTGCTGAGACCCAATATCTTTTTGTGAGCTACAATGTGATTCAAAGGGCTCAATGCAGTTCAGCCTAATTTGTATAAGCACTTCTGAGATTTCTCCCAACTTATGCCATCTGGCTTTAGGCCACTATTTTAGGCTTGACTTAGTTTGTGCTTCTGCAACAGTCCATGAAAAGTGTGAATGAACTGAAACCATTTACTGACTACAGGGATAAACATGAATCACCCAGGAAAGGTAGTTTTCAATGTAATCCATCAAGATCACTAGTAGCCTCTATTTACTAGTAAGACTTGACAGATAATACTATTTTGATGATTATAAGGAACATGTTTCGGAATGCATAAGGTGCCATTTTCAGTGTAGTTTAAATATGTCAAGTGGCTTACCTCTGAAGTTTGTTTCTGCTAAAGGGTAAAAGACAGGTGTAGACTAAAGGACTGCTGATTTAATTAATTAATTAATCAGTTAAATTACATAGTACATAACCTATTGACTACCACAAACTCCCAGCAAACACATAAAGATATATGTATTATTATTATTATAGCAGAGGAGTAGGAAACACAGGCAGTGTGGAAAAAAAGTGAAAACCTTGACTCTGAAGTAGTGGTAAAATGTGCATATACAAAAAAAAGTGACTTTTGAGTCAAAGATGGCCGCTGCTCTGTAAACACTGCTAATCCTTAGCTCCTCTAACCAGCCGGAATAAAATTAACCCAGAAGACTAACCAGAAACAATTTCAACAAAATATCTTGAAATATCAACTCTAAAGAACTCCTAAATAAAACCAACAAGAAGAAGTAATTGGTCTAATTTCTAATTAATCAAGATTGAAAAGGATACAGAGAGGTTAACATAAGCCGTGTGCTTCTGCATATTGGCATACTGAAATCTACGCTCAAAACTGGAATTGACAACATTGCAGGATGTCGAAAGAAGATAAAAATATGGACACTACCACATCAAAGACAAAACTTTTGGATTTACTATCTCCTGAAAAAGATTTAAACTCTAAGAGACAGAAGATAACAAAACAACCAGATGCATCTAAAACTGGAAACAAAAATAAATCTGATCAACCAGCAAACCTGGAGGACATTAAGGCAGCCTTACTTCCCATCCAAGAAGCAATAAAAGGTTTATCTATACAACTACAAGCATTCAGAGACACCTTTAATCAAATAATGGACAGGTTGGATAAATCTGAAGCCAAAATCACAGAAAATGAGGAGAAAATGACACTAATAACCAAAAAATCTGACTCTCATGATAAAGAAATCCAAAACATCCAAGCAAAACTTACAGATCTGGAAGCAAGATCCAGAAGAAATAATATCATCATAAGAGGCATACCAGAATCTATAACCCACAATGAACTGATTCCTTCCATCATACAAATATTCAGCATATTGCTTAAAGATCCTGGATCAGCTAAACAAATAATAATAGAAAGAGCCCACAGAGCACTGAGAGAAACCCAAGTATCATATAAATCCAGACCTGTATATGCTAAACTGTTAAACTTTCAAGATGTTAATACAGTTTTGCTGACTGTAAAAAAAAGCGGAGGAACTATAAACTGGAACAATAACATAACACTGGCCCAAGATCTGCCCCTTCAAATAAGACAAGCAAGACAGCTTCTTTCCCCTTACTGCAAGTTCCTGATCAAAAGAAAAATTAAATTTCAAATGAAATACCCTAACACACTAACTTTCCATCTAGAAGGGAATAAACACACAATTTCCAAACAAAAAGATGCCAGACAAACCTTTCTTGCTGTCTTCAAAAAAATCCCATCAATGGAATGTTAAATATACTCACCGGAGCGATCGCTGATGATAGGATGGATATTTGTTCACATTTTGGCACTTCAAGATGGATTTTTAGCCTCCGGACTCATCCTGGACCTTTGTAGGCCTCTACCAATGATATTATAGTCCTTTACCATCTTTTCACAAGCCACAAAGTTTTACCGAAGGAATCCACCTCTGCTTCCGCCTCTGTACTTTCCCACGCCAAGAACCAAAGTGCTCTAGCATGCTCTACATCTTACGCCGGTAAAGCATGACACTTCCGGGACACGTAACATGCCTAAATGGTCCCCCTATGTTTGATCAACCACTTAGAACCCTCTTATTCTCGCAAAGCGAGCACTGAGAAATCCCCTAGTTTTAGACAGCAGTGGTTAGATTTATAACCACATAACACTTGTTTTTTTAGTTCAGTTTCTAGCTGGAAGTTACATCTGTGTGAGACCTACATGTTCTGCTGAATCAGGGTATGTTTTCACCATAATATTCCGTTTTTTTTGCAACATCCCAATGCCACACTGGTAGATGAAGTTACATTAGTGCCGATTTGTCTTCTGACTTTGACATTTGCTCAGTTACGGTCTCTACGAGTTCAGCTTCACGCTTCACCATTTTAATGTAACTCATAGAGCTCAGAGTAGCCATTCCTATTATACAGATGCTCTTGCTTGATTTAGAAGTCCAAAGCTGGACACATACAGCATGACCACTATTAGCACATGATTATCAGAATCAGTGAATATACAAAAATAAGTGGCATGATTTCATTTGTAAGACTTCAAGTTTGTGGGTGGCAGCGTGCTCGTGTGTGTGTTTACATGGGAACTTAAATCTGATTTCTTTTATACAACAAACTTCTCACCGAATATACAGGTTCACATGTAGCCACTAGTACAAATTTGACATGAATTCAATGCTAAGGGTTTATTCTAGGTCACCCATGAAGAGCTAGCAGTAATGTTTTTTATACTGTTTTATAATTTTTCATGATGAGCTGTAACCCATATAGAACAGTTTTGGTCTTCTAAGTAAACCTCAGCCATCTGTGGTCAGGAAGAATGATTTCACTGACCAGGAACGTCAGGATGAAATTTGTAAGAGAATACTGTTTTCACTTTTCTTGCTTATGTTAGTGCACTTAAATGGGTTTAGGTTATAAGTCTATGCAGGAAATATATGACATAAATCCTAAAACAAAGTAAAAAAAAGTATTTTCAGTTTTAATTACAATATACTGTAAACTGACACTCAGCTCTTTATTGTCATGTCTTCAACTGACTGCCCTTTCAAAAAAAGACAATGCCACCAGAGCTTACAGCAGAATGTTTGTGTATTTAGTTCAGTTATGGGAAACTTTGTAAGATCCTCTCCAAAAGTCTCAAGCCCCAAACATCTTATGATGTGCAGCAATTTGCTAAAGTTCAACCACGTGAAGCCCCTTGATCGTGGTAAGATGATTTGGAGGAAACTGGACATAGAATTCAAGCAACAACTAGAATGATACAAAGTCATTTTTATGCTACAGCTGCGGATTTTAGGAGCTGCTGCTCTGTAGTTTCCTATTAAAGTAGAAAATTACAGGTGACCTTCATATACTCCATGTACTCATCTTCACCACAAGCAGGGCAGTACTGATGGGCAGCACAAACAAAAAATAGATCAATGTAAGAGCACAGCCCTACACATTGCATATAAGAGGAAGAAAAGGTGTGGACGGTAGGGGGAAGAAACAGGAAGCAGAGATGAATACATAAAATAATATTGGATCTTATTACTGGCTCAACGATAGTGATGAATATTAAAGGAGAAGATTAACAGCTCTACCAATAGCTTCTAATATAACACTATGTTATTTAACATTCATATATACATCCCTATAAAAATCTTTGAAATCTACTACAGTTTTAAAGTCCCTTTTTAAAAGACCTGATCTCATTTAAGGAATAAAGACAACTAGTTAAGCTACATGGAAATGACTTAAATGGATAATATATAGGGAGCAATGAAGATAATACAACAATCTGAATAACCTAGATTGACCCCTACCCAATATAATGGTTCTAACAACTTTCAAATTCATATCTCTTAATGGTTACTAACCTTATAAATTATACACTCTAGCTGTTCTACTAGGTTTAAACAAAATATATTGAGGAGGTTAGGGATAGATTAGTGGTGCTTTTTTAGGGAATTAGCTTGTTAAGCTTTGTCAATGTAGAAAAAATATTTGCAGGGACACTGGTTACCATTTATCATTTAAATATTAAAACTCATTATGTAAATATGTTATTGAATTTGAGATCTCTAAAGTTAATTATTTATTCCCTGCTTTATTCCTGGTCCATGGGAGTAGTGGTTAGGCACGGGGATGGGACGGGAATAAGAGGATGCTTTAATAATCTTATTTTATTAATACATAATCAAAAATTATTATCACAAACAATCACACAAGACTTACTTCACCAACATCTAAGACACACAAATGTGGGAATTTGACTCATGGAATATCAAAGGGCTCCAGAATAAGAAAAAAAAAACTTTTCTTACACCTCATCCTAAAAGCAAAAACAAACTTCATATTAGTTCAGGAAACACATCTGACTCTTGAACAATGGTCAGAAATTAGAGGGAAAAAATGGATAAGGGATATTATAGCCTCCGAAGGCAAAACTAAAAGTGCAGGGGTAGCTATAATAATCAAGAAACAGTTCCAAGACAAAATTTTAGAAACTAAAGTAGACAAGGAGGGAAGGTGGTGTTATGTAACTATTCTAACCCCAAATCTTTCAAAACTTCTTCTTATCCTTAATGTCTACGCCCCTTGTAAAAATCAACACTTTTTTTTGCCTCGTTATACCCTATCTTAAATAAATTCCAAAATCATTATATGGTCCTGGGTGGAGACTGGAACATATATCCAAATCCCGACCAAGATAAATCAAGTACAACTATAATACCTAACAAACAAGCTCATTTAGCCCTAAGAGAACTTATCCAGGATTATAAATTATATGACCCTTTTAACTATGGAGATAGTATTAATCTAACAGATTCACATTTTACTCGCAATGCCACAAAATGTGGTCGAGAATAGATTTTTTTCTAATCTCAGACTCATTCATTAAAATAGACCCAAAAATGACCATCCACACTAGATAACTCTCAGATCACTCCAAAATTACATTAAACCTTGATGGAATTACAAAGAATAGTACAATGAGAAAAGGCTACAATTGGTCTCTGAACCCCAACCTTCTAACCAAAAAGGAGATAATAAATGATATCCAATCCCTACTCAAACTAACCATGTCTAACTTTCTTAAATCTCAATTACCCCTGGATATTGAATGGGCAGCAACCAAAGCTCAAATTAGAGGAATTTTTATTAAAAAAGCATCCTACTATAAAAAAATTCAACTTAAAAAAGAGCAGGATTTAGAAACCAAGATACAAAAGCTTGAGAATGACCTATTAGCTAACTATAAAAATCAAACAGAAACAGAAATAATGAAACTTCAAAAAGAATTATACCTCTTACAAAACAACAAACTATCCTTCTATGAAACCAGAATGTTAGCCAACTACGCTAATGAAGTACAAATGCCATCTCGAGCACTGGCCAGAATTATAGCCCAAACTAAACCTCACTCCGAAATATCTGAAATACTCTATGAAAATAATCATTACACCAAAATGGAAGATATTATTAAAACCTTTGAACTAATATACTCTCAGACCTATGGAGAACAATTATCAATATCCTCAAAAGAAGATAGAGCATGTTTTCTCCAAAACCTCAATTTCCCGAAATTAAACCTAAAACAACAGGAAAAACTAACTGAACATATCTCTATTAGTGAAATAACTACAGCAATTCAACAAATGAAATCACATAAAGCTCCAGGCCCAGACGGCCTCATGGTTGCATTTTACAAAACTTTCTCCCCCATATTAGCCCAATTACTGTTCCATATACTGAATTATATAATAAACAATAAAATTAATGATTTGTACTTTAATGCATCTAAAACTATTTTCATACTCAAAGAACAAGCTGACCCCAAAAACCCAGATAGTTATAGACCTATCTCACTGTTAAACATTGACACCAAAATATTAACATCCATACTTGCAAACAGACTGAAAAACCTACTAGACATATTATTTCCCCTGAATAATCTGGTTTTACAACATCTAGACAAACAAGTGATAATACACTAACTCTCAATACACTAATCACTTATATTAATCATATTAATTCAAACATATATGCATTAGTTATCAATGCTCATAAAGCCTTTGATAGAGTAAATATAGAATTTCTACTCCAAACGTTACCGTATTTTAATATAACCCAAAAGTTTATCCATATTCTACAAATACTATATAATAACCCCTATACATCTTTACTTTACCCCCCCCCAACAATATATAACACCAACATTTTCCTATCAGCCTTTGCTGATGATTTGAATATTTACTGTACCATGCCAATCTCAGATATAAATAAAATACTATCGGCTATGGAACACTTCTCAAAGATATCAAACTACAAACTAAATCTCAAAAAAACTAGCATATTTCCTTTAAAAACACCTAAACCATTCTTACTCTTACCTCTGGTAGGTAAATTAAAAACAAAAGAAGTAATTATCTATCTAGGCATTACTTTCTCCACAAACAATAAATATTTCTACTTAAATAATGTAACGCAAAAATGGCAGAATATTATTTTAGACCTAAATAGATGGAAAAATCTAAAATTACCATTTATGGCCAAAGTCTCTGTAATCAAAATGAATGTGCTACCCAGATTACTTTATATATTCATGACTACTCAACTAAACCTACTCAATATTTTTTTAAACAAATTCATACTTTGTTTGCAAAATTCATATGGGAACCAAAAAAAAACAGAATTTCATATGAAAAACTCACGACCCCAAAATATAAAGGTGGCTTAGACCTTCCCAATTTTGAGATATATTATCTAATTATAAATTCTAACACAGTATTGTGAATAGCTGAATACAACCCAAAGAATAATGATTGGTCCCCACTGTGGCTTACAATATGCCAAAGACACACCAAAAGCCTGGATATCAACCCCAAAGCCCTACCATTCATAAATACAAATTTATTAAAATCATACAATATAACAGAACCCCTGAAACACTGTACATCAATAACACAAAAACTCTTTAAATATTTAAATTGTGCACAAACTATGATGATATTACAACCGTTGCACAAAAATCCCAATCTTAAAATAAACAACCAAACCCTAAACTTGAACTCCTTTCCTCAATTAATTAATACAACCATCCAAGACATATACCAATATTTAAACTGTCCATTACAAAAAAAGAGGAATCAATTGAATCTCCCCAAATCTTATATAGTAATTTTAAGGCAAATTAAAGAACTATGTACTAGTTATCTCCAAAACTACAATATAACCAACAATGATATAATAACCTGTAATTTACTCTGGAAAACCATCCTCTCATCTAAGAAATACATCACTAATACATATAAATTAATAAAATACATCAAATTCCACAAATATATACTTGTTTCAGACTACTGGTAAAAGATTAATTTTTCCATTGATAACCAACAACTGAACCAAGCAATTAACCTAACAATTAAATCTATACCTCTTAAAAAACTAGCATTCACACAACTTATAATTTATAATAACGTGTATTTCACTCCCGCCATTCTACATAAATTCGACCCTAAGAAATCCCCATTCTGTTCTCACTGTAAAGACCAAACAGCTGATATATTACATCTATTCTGGAGCTGTAAGTGTGTATTTAAACTTTGGAACTCCCTTAAACTTCAACTACAAAAAATGGGCTATCAGACATCTACTCTCACCTGGGAATTTACTCTTACATATCTTACCAAACAATATTCCTAAAGCACAAGCAGTTACACTGATCAACATTTTCTTTTTAATGAAACTTTATATAGCAGCCAATTGGCTTAACGCAATTAACATCTCTTGGGAGAGTTTTAGAATAATGGCAACTAAACACCTATTAGCCCAAAAATTTTAATCGACAAGGAGAATAAAAACAATAAGATTAGGAAATTATGGGAACAAGTCTTTAATATTATTCTTGCTTAACTTACCACAAATAACTAGACTTAACTACAATTAAGAGATCCTAAATTAATTAATACCCATGATCCATGTAAATTTTCACTTCTCTTCTTTCCCTTCTCTAATTTAGATTCTATCCACAACAACTCTTACTGAATTGTAACACCGTTTTTTTTTCTGAATATTAAAAGCATCTATGTATATAGTGTAAATATTATTGTTAGTTCGTTTTATCTCTTTCTGTATTAACCTCAATGTATAACAACTGTCTTATTATGAATATGTGATACCTCTTCTTGTTGTATTTTGTTTGCTATTCTGTATTGATGAAAAGAATAAATAAAAATTATTGAAAAAAAAGTGACTATTAATCAAACAAAGGCAAGGAAGCACTCCTAATTTCCCTAATATACTTGCAGATTTTTCATATATTCATCATTTGCATCTCATTATACCTGCATTTGCATACTACTTTCTCAGAATAGTTCAGACTGGTTTGGCCTGCAGTCTCTGAATCATACAACTTCCCACCAGGCATAAGAACAGTGACTATAAACACCAGCCAGTGTAATCCCTGACCACAGAAAAAAAAAGGTTTGGCCAGCTATTGATTACTGCATAACATATATGTCTTTTTTGGAAAAAAATACTCCTCACTGCAGACCTAGTCAATGAATTCTAGATGACTTGGCCCCACATAAGGAATACCTGCACGTCAAACATTGCCAGGGAGCACACATTCCAGTCACTCAGTAGTCTTCTTTCATTGTGTGGTTAGAAATCATACAAGCAGAAGGAAGAGAAACTATATTATATTACTCACACAAGTTGGATCTTTTTCTACATTTTTGCATGACCTTATACTCTTAGCATATATAAGTTGTACGGAATGCAGGGTTAAGGGAGCGTAATGTTAACTCTTATTTATTTATTTGTGTTTGATTACCAGGATACTAGGCCATACAAGTCCCCTTTTTAGTGGAATCCCAGGAAGAAAAGCTCCACAAAATTACACATTCTAACAATAAAAGGAAAAAAATGTAGACGATATAGAAAGCTATAATACAGTGCAACATGAATAATTAATGACTTAGCACAATGATTGTTTTCAGGAGAAGGAAGATAGGATAGTTACAAAGCAGTGTAAGATACTTAGTGTGTAAAGAGAAGGAGGAATATGGAGACGGTATTAATGAGAGTGGAAACGATTATAATTAAGAAGAAACTGGAGAGCATGGAGGCATTATTAAAGGGAATATCATAGGAGCAGTTTGCAAACAGGGATTTTGTGTAAGTGGAAAGGTAACAGTTTAAAGACAGAAGAGAGAATACGACTGGAGAAATCTAAGATGATAAAGGGCAGACAGCATGGTCACAGTGAAATGGGAATTAAAGGAAACAAAAATGTGGATGTATTATATGAATAGTTGTAGAAAAAAAGCAAGAGGTGTAACTGTAAATTTAGACAGGTGAGCTGGAACAAGAGTAGTGCAGGAATTACACAGTCAGTCATTTAGTTTGATGTTAAAGCAGTTGGGGGAAGATAGTAGCCAGATTGTAGTAGGGGTGTGTTTCACAGTTTAGATACATAAGTGGAATATAGGGAGTCACCATGCCTTTCAACTTCTAAGTGTTAGAAATCATATCACTGGCCTTTAAAAATCATAGCAGAGGGTCAGAAAGAGAACACTTTCTTATTGTTTTATAATAGAAGATTTTTAGATGCTAGACCCTGTATATTATATGATATGAAATCTTTGTATACACTAAGGCTATGTATTTAATAAAGTATGTACATATGAGCATGTCTGACTTCATGTGGAACATTGTACATCTAGGAGGCTAAATCTAAGGACCACAATCATAGCATTATGCATAACTCATAGAGCTGAGAGGTCTGAGAGTCTCTAAAGGTGTTATATGAGTTTTTGACTTGAAGTAGCTTTGTATCTGATGAACGACACAAACCTTTTCTCACAAATACAAGGCTGTCTGTGTGGAGTTTACATGTTCTCATTGCCTGTGTGTGTGGTTCCTCCCAAAACCAAGATAGATGATTCTGCCTCAAGTATGGAAAGTACTGGGCTCAAGCCAACTCTCCCAGATGAATCTGTGAGGTTTGTTAATAAAATGCTCCCAAAATGAATGGAGTTGTGGGCAGCAATACAGACTGTAGGCAGAGCCTTCTGAGGGAAGAGTTGTACAAGGCAACCATTGTAGGCATCAGCTGTGGTGGTCAGTATCCCCTAGACAAGAGAATGTAGATCATATAGTGCAGAGCACAGCAGGGTAGCCACTTGCTGGCATTAATTCCAAATGTCCCTAATCTTCCTATATATTTATGTACCTTTCCTCATAAATTGGTGGTTTTCTGTTAAATCACTAAGGGGTACAGTCAGTAAATAATGGCAGATGTTAGAGTTTCATACTTCTAACTGTTCAAAAAGTTTATGTTGAGCTTAAACCTGTTATTCTATTAACTTTTAAAAGAATTCTAATAATATTTAAAAGAAAATGCCCCCTCTCCCATTATTTTTCA
Organism: Protopterus annectens; assembly: GCF_019279795.1. Lineage (NCBI taxonomy): Eukaryota > Metazoa > Chordata > Ceratodontiformes > Protopteridae > Protopterus > Protopterus annectens. The sequence goes on from NC_056729.1 coordinate 1,255,204,749, forward strand.
CTTTTTTCAGAAATCTTGAGCTTAGAGGTTGGGAGGTGCCCTCAGCAGTATAAAAAAGTTCTTTAGGTAATGCAGTTACATCAGCTAAGGACATAGATATCTGTCAGTATTAAATGGATCGCATACCTGACTTACTCTAGCGTATACTATGGACTTATGCTAATTGTGAGAAGGGTCTACATGACCCCATGCTAGCCAGTATGTGCCTCACATAAAGTCCAGCAGCACTGGATCAATAAGCTATTGGCTGTCTGGTTTCCATTTGCTCTTGCTGGGTTACCTGGGATAGCTCTTTTTAGCAAAAGCTGGATTCAAAGCCAATCAATCTGACAAAATATTAATAATAATAAAAGACTATTATAATGAATATAGATTCACTGAGAGGCTGCAGCTAATGCTACCTTGGTCTGGGTCAATATGTCTAAATTCATTATCATTCCTGCAAATATTCTTAAGCTGAAGTCAGCCCCAATTCCACATGTAACTGCCCTCAGAGATAATGAATCCACCTTAAAGCAATTCAGATATGTTTAAATGTCTGCATTTGGCAGGACCGTGGAATAATGCTTAGTAGGAACTTATAGTATGGGTCAGAAAAAGTAGCAGACAGGTAGCATTTTGAAAACCCGAACAAGCAAATATTGAGCAGTGAAATGATAGTAATTGTTTCATGATTTCTTTGCTTAGTCAAGCATCTGCTATGAATTGTAGCAATGAAACAAAAAAAGCTTTAGATGAGACATTTTGTTGAGAATAAGGATTAGGCATATGGTATATAAATCTGCAAAGCTGTTACTCACAAGTATAGTATGTCCCTGGATTCTAAATAATTTAGTTAGTGTCTAGCAGTCAACCCATACCTGTACACCTTTCTGTCTAAGTTCTTACACACACACACACACACACACACACACACACACACACACACACACACACACACACACACACGCACACTCACACACACATTTATATAATAGTGATTCCAAAATTTAGGAAAGGTATATAATTCAGAATTTGAGAGGCATGAAACTCTGAAAAGGATATATTACTGGATTTGATTTTTAATACTCTTTGATGTTTACTTACTCATAAATTCCCTCTGAAATTTTAAAAGAACACAAATGCAATTTCACAGAAATATTTCAAACTATAACTTGGTTAAAATGCCTATATAAGTATAATTATTGATATCAAGAATTAACTGACACAAGCTGTGCATTCTTTACCCACATCAAATAGATGAACTGCTGGCACTGCAGTGCAGTGTAAGGGGGGGGGGGTGTTGCACTCCTTTGTGTGCTACGTGTGCTGTCCTTTGAATGAGAAATTAAACCAAGGCTCCATCTGCCTGAGTTGGTGGCATTTCAGGTAGATGTAAAAGATCCCACAATACCTTTCAAAAAGAGTATGGGAAGTTCCGGGATGCTCTGGCTAAATTTCGACTAGCAGTACAGATGCTACCTCTAATGACCCTGAAAAGAAGTTAGTGGGAATAACTTGGTCAAGGAAGGATGGATACATAAATAAATAAATATCAATACAGTGACATTGGTATTACATATTACACAAACTTAATATTAGCTAATATTAATGCAAAATGTGATATTATTTGTAACCGAGTATAATGTTACACTTCTAACATGTACATCAGCCTTGAATGAATAAAACACAACTTTCTATGTGCGGGCAAATAAAATTGCTAAATTACATTTTACTCATATATATATATTTTTAGATACAAAAGGAGAATTTGAAGTCTAATCTATCAGTGAACAGGTGACCCAATACTGAGACTAGGATTATCTGACTGGAATTGTAAATTAAATGATGTGTATGCATGCCTACTGGCTCAGATCTGTTGAATTTTCTTTTATAAAAGAGCTGTGAACATAAGATGATTACCTTGTTGTAGTCTTTTGAAACTATATGCTGCTTAGATCCATCTTGCCTGAGTCAATATGCCTTGTCTGTGAGGCATCAATGGCATTTTATGACAGCCTTTGCCTCGGTACTGAACAGATGTGTACCTTTCCCCAAGAGAAGGCTACATCAGATAGCTAAGAAGCCTGTTTAATAATGGCAAGAGTTTCTTACTATAGTGAACTCAAAGCCTCATGTATAAATAGCACATCACAGAAATGAAGAAAGCTAACTAGATGTAAGAAGAATCCTACTGCACAAAGCTTCAGACTATGCAAAAAATTGCCTTATGCAATAGACAAGAAGAGCCAATAGACCTGAGACTGTACGCATGTGCAGAAATTATTTTTTTTAAAAAAGAATGACATATGGGAGACAGCAGGCATGAACATGCCTCATTTTATTTAATAACTGAAAAATGTAACTCCAATAAGCTAAATGTTATTTTCTCTGTTTAATAAACCTTCTGTGGCCTACCTATTTAGCTCTGGTAATTTTTTGCAAGCACAGATAATGCTGTCAGTTAGCAAATATATAAGTTTTATTTAAATATACATAATAGACAAAGAAGTAGGGCAATATATGATATACATGATTGTTTTAAAGTATCAAGTTTGTAAAGAAATGCTTTTTGACCTAAGGCATATGCAGTAATGATCTATGGTTCACTAATCCAGACGTGTAATTACTGTAAAATGTTAAATGAATACAGTGTACACAGAGAGATGATTATACAGTTTACACACATTTTATACAGAAAAGTCTATGCTTATGTATGCATATAATTCTATAGATACCCATGCATGCGTGTGTATTTATGCACGTTCACTCGTACACACACACACACACACACACACACACACACACACACACACACACACACACACACACACACACACACACACACACACACACACACACACACACACACACACACACACACACACACACTCACTCACCACTATTTTCAGAGCTCCTGTATATATTTGCTTATCACATTACACCTCTACATTATCATGTTGTGTTTTGTTATGTTATGTTATGTTATTTTGTGTCCCATCAACTCTAGTTTGAGTCTTGGTGACTTGAAAAACTAAAGAATTAAAAAGGATTTGGTTTTGTGCTAGTCTGATGAGATCCTCCAATGTCTGACTTGTTGTTGTGATAGTATTGATCCATCTCATTGGCAGTCTTCCTCTGCACCTTGTAACCTCAATCTTTCCAGTCAATATGTTATTTTTCAGTGATCTTTCCCTTCGAATCATGTGACCAAAGTATGACAAATACAGTTTCACCATTTGTGTTTCAAGTGGCATTTCCAGTTTAATTTCCTCTATGATCGATTTGTTGGTCCATCTCACTATCCATGGCACATTCAGGATTCTTCTCCAGCACCACATTTTGAATAAGTCAATCTTCCTTCGGTCTTGTTTCCTGATCATCCAACTTTCACAACCATAGTTGACAATCAAGAATATGAGGATCTAAACTAGTCTTATCTTCGTGTGCAGTCTGATGTCCTAACTTTTGAATATTTTATCAAGAGACTTCATAGTCATCTTGCCCAGCACTAAGCAACGTAATATTTCTTGAGTACTAGTTGAATCAGTGATCACAAGGGCACCCAAAAGTTTCATACTTGAAACCATCTTAGTAAAGGGAATTTGGAGGAAGAAATGGAAGTAGAATCTGAATGGAATTGCAAACTCATTTGTCTATTACATACTGAGTGCAGCTGCCTTACACCTGAAACCTGCAAAGAAGAGTTCCATCAGGAATCAGTGCATTAGACAACAGTAGTAATAAAATCATATACAAATGAGCTCAAAACAGTAAACAGTGCTCAAATCTGTCTTGGATACTACAAACACTGTCATATGCCAAATAACTGATCCAAAAAGATTTATACTACAAAATTCAGCTCATGGTGGTCATGTGTAGCACTGCTCATTTTCTTACTATCAGGATAGGTACATGCAAGGAATGGGAAAGTGCTTTGTGGGTGAAAATGCAAGAGGTCATAAATGTTTCTGTGAATCTACAGACAGTGCCAGCTTGAAAACTGCTTCAAAAACAATAGAGCTCATTTTATACATTGTGTAGTAGGAGAAACGTCTTGCCCAGGGTAAGAAGGTTTAGATAGATTTCATTTATTTTTTATTAATTTGTTAACCAGATAAGCCCAATGGACACAAGTATCTTTCTTCATGGGCTACATGGGAACACTGTTTGGTTAAGTAACTTTCTCAGCATCACACAGTAGGTAAATGGAAGCACAAGGAATCAAACACTCTACCCTAGCATACAGGAAGTAGCTAATTTTCAACTCACAGTATTAATTGTCTGCACTAACTGCCAAACATCACAACCGATATTTTGAACTGGGTTTCCTTATAATTACAGGCATCACAAATGGCAGTAATTTAATTTGCAGAATAAGACTAGGAATACTTACTAGATTTTAAAATATAATGATGATACAAGTACTTACTAGATTTTTTTAACAAAAGACTTAATTTTCATTGACACTGCAGTACAATGATCAATTTCTTTAGAACAGAAAATATTTCCCTTCGCTTTATAACTCATTTCCACCAGTACAGCTCTTTTGAGTGTATACCTTTAACTCCCAGTGGGTGTGGCTTGAGCCTGTGAAAAATGAAGTTATCACATTACAGTTCTGATAAAAACTCATTGACAGAGATCAAATATAAGTACAATTGTGTTTGCCATCATGTATGCTTAAAGATAAAATAGTCTGGTACCTTGTATGTAGCATGGTTTTGGAATTATTAATGCAAATATGAACAAGCAATACTTGATGCCTAGAGGTGCAGTAGGAGGTGACTGCAGAAATGCCTGGAGGCGCACTTGCCTGTGAATAACTGGATTGAACACATCCTTCTGAGTGCATTTAAGTCTGAGATATTGACAAAATAAACATATTTTGACACTATTTGTTACAAGTCCACTGAAAGCAAAACTTGTGTTGAGAATATTCAGTAACAATGGGTATGTAGTATATTCATGAGTGTTACATCTGCTGACTCAGAATCTAAAATGATTGATTGATGGATTTTATACGGGTCAATATTACATTATCGAAAACCTGTATCATCGAACAACACAACACCGACACACATAGCCCAAACCGCAAATACTCCGAAAACCCTAAACCGCAAATTTTCAAATCTCGAACCATCATAGTCAGCCAACACCACCGCGCACTACATACTACATACCCAAACAAAATAAATAAAACACATACATACACAAACCAAACCCTACTTCTAACCCTACAGTAAACCTGACATACATTACTATCTATGCACTTACCTTAACCCGCACCCTAACCCTAAGGTCCGTAACTATCGCACACCTACCTTACGGAGCTATACTGCAGACGTGCCAACCATGACACTTCGACATTTTGCATTTCACGGTTTTGTACGTTTGCCATTACCATAGTTCGCGCTGTGTCGTTTTTCTAGTGTTCGATGATACGGGGTTTCAATAATGTGATATAGACCCTTTCATATCAGTAATCTACTGAGATTTTGTAAGATATTATAACAAGGATACAAAAGGCAAGTAAACCATAAGCGACCTAAAGAGTCACTGCTTTTAGTTACTTTGTATATCTAGGTGCATCAGAAATTGTCAATTGCTATGAACAGGTCTATTACGGATAACATAGTTATAGACATAATAATTAGACCATAGTCTTGAATGAACTAAGGAAACCACTCAAGCATAGTTCTGTGATTATGTTTAGCAATGCCTACACAAATTTTCAAGGTCAGCAATATTTCTTTTTTCACGAGATGCATTGAAAGTTTATAAGAAAGAGAGCACTTCTAATAGTTTTTGCCCAAAGTTAGACTCTTAACTCATAAACAAAGGGAAGTGATTACATAGTTTGAACATCAACGAATACAAAGTATTTTATATTTTACAATATTGCTGCCTAGTTTCATATAGCAATAACCAATGGCTGGGTGTAGGTAATGCTGGATTTACCCTTCTCCCTCATGACCAAACCACTCCAACTGTGGGTAAATCCATCATCACCCACAACCAGCCATGGGTTATTGGTATTATACAATGGTGTTAGTTTTGTGTTGTGTTTATGTTGTTGTCATTTAGGTTTCTGTTTGTTTTATTTTGTATTCTTCTACTTTTTTGAGAGAAAATAGTTTCAGACTTTTAGTTTAAGTTTATTGCTTATTTTATTTTTGTTTTAATTTAAATACAATTTATTATTAATTTTTCTACAGATGTAAGAAGACAATTATATGAGTAAATATAGTTTTTAATGCTTTTTCTATGTTTTGCTGTTGTAGTTCCTTTTATATTTCTATACTGCTTCTGATTTGTTTAGATCTGTGTATTTATTATAAGTAGATCTGTGTATTTGTTATTTCATTTTTAAAACTGTAAATCATTTTAGATATTAGTTGGTAAAATGCCTAGGTTCTTGTGGTTATTTTAAAGGTTTATTGGACCTGTAACTGTTTTTCTGTGTGTTAATGTTATTGAAGTATAAAGTGTGAGTGCATGCATGCAGTGTAAATGGGTGTGTTCATAGGTTCATAGTTTCATAAGTGTTTATTAGGGTAACAAACACAAGGGCCTTTTTAAGCCTAGCCATGCATCCCAAATCTCTGACAAGTTATGATACCCTTAATAAGTGTAAGCAAGGGCTTGGGAGATAAAACATTTACAAACTAGGGTCTGGGAGATGAACCATTTACAGGTTACCTGTGTCCATTAGAGACATAGGTGCCAAACCATGGATAAATTTCCGGTTTCCCATATAGTTGTCTAAGTTGCACTTGAATTGGATTAGGGATGAACTCTGCTTCACATGGATGGGGAGGCTGTTCCATAGACAAGATAGTCTCTGGGATACATACCTATCTCTCCAGCAGGTCCTATTCATATCACAGGCAAGGTTTAAGTCTTTAGAATGGGTAATTCTGGTGCTGTTTGTTTTCTGGATATGCAGGAGGTCCATCAGAGTTGGGTCTGACAATGCCCTGTATGCCAGGCATATATCTCCCATCAAAACCCTGTAGGAGACAGAATACAGGCACAGGGCCTTGAGGCGGTCTGCATAGGACATACTACTTACACCCTGTATTCTTTTAGTGAGGGACCTCTGTGGATGTTCCAGTTGTTGGATATGCCTGGTTAGGTGCATGCCAAAGGGGACACTGTACTCAATGATAGGTCTGATGAATGCTGAATACAGTTGAACAATAACTTCCCTGGACTTAGATGCCATACCTTTGTTTATAAGCTGTGCAACATAGAATGATTTCCTCACCACGGCAGACACATGATGATCAAAGGCTAGATTACTATCTATGTGTGTGTCCCTAAATTCCTGACTACTGGGTCAGCTCTAAGGGGTGTGTTGTCAATATGATAGTTACTAGGGAAGGATGACTTCCCAAAGGATACTATTATGCATTTCTTGGCATTTAGTTTTAGTCCATGGCTCTGATACCAGTTGTTTGTCTGTGTCAGCCCCTCCTTGGGAACATTTGTGTCAGTGTGAGATTCAATGACAGCTCCTAATTTGCAATCATCTGCAAATTTAGTCAGATAGAGACCACTGACATTGGCCTTGACTTCTGAGAAGTAAATGCCAAAAAGGAGCCACCAAGGACTGATCGCTGAGGGACTCCACTCGTGACTGGCCTCTTTGTAGAGGTGGATTCCTCAATTCTAACTTCCTGGGTCTTGCCTGTGAGCCACTTGGCTATCCACCAGGTGACATACAGGTTTGTACCTAACCTTTTGAGTTTGTCGACAATGCCCAAGTGGGTACTGTGTTAAATGCCTTGGCCAGGTTAAGGTAGGGCCTCATCCATTGCTTTGGTGACCTCAATGAAGTCCACCAGGTTGAGTAGGTATGATCTGCCTTGACAAAACCAAACTGGGTTGGGTTCAGTGTCTGGAAGTTTACTATATCTCTGTTAATCATCTCCATGATAATTCTTTCCATGTCTTTACATAGAAGACTAGTGAGACTTATGGGTCTGTAGTTTCCAGGGTTTGTCAATGGCCCACCTTTGTGAAGAGGGATGACTGTTGCCTTTCTCCATTCATGAGGCACAAAGCCTGTTTGGAGGCTACAGTTAAATAATAATTCCAGAGGCCCTGATAGGGCATGTTTCATGCTAGTTAGAAGGCATCCTGGGATATTGTCTGGGTCCATTGATGCAGTGTTCTTGGTCTTAGAGGGAACATTAAGGATCTGTTTCCTAGTGAGAGTAGGGGGAATATTATTTGATGATATTTCTTGAGGGAAGGTTGAGGGGGAGAGAAGAATAAAGCTGAAGCTGAATTTATCAACCAGGAGGTTTGCTATATCTTCTGGCTCAGTAGATTCAGTATAGGTGGTTCCATTTACAATGAGCTCTGAACACAATCATGTACTGCTTTTGAGGTTGCGGACATAGCTAAAGAATGTTTTGTGGTTGTCCTTGGCCTGGGAGGCAAAACGTACCTCAAATTTGGCTTTGGTAGACTGTATTATTACTCCTCCATTTATTTTGTTCGTTGAGAGTACTTTTATCCTGCTGGGTGCTGCATCTCCTAATTTTTGCCATGATTTTCTTCCCCTTGTTATACAGCTGATTGATTTTTTGATACCACCAGGGTGGCTTCTTTTTTGAGTTAGTTCTGTACTTCTTCCTGGTGGGTACAGCTGCCTCTATGCAGCTATTAACATGCTTGTACAGGATTTCTGTGAACAGTTCTGCATAAGCCAAAGCATTCTCAGTGTTTATGGGGGCTTGAACATTTGCCAGGTTCTCACTTAATAGCAGGAGGTTAGCCTTAGGATAGTTCCTGAATATTCCAGGCTTAGCTGGGGGTCCAAGTTTTATTTTTACTTCAAAGGAGACCATTTTGTGGTCTGGCCTTACCAGGAAAGCATTACAGTAGGGGGTGTGCAGAAGTCTCCCATATTAGTGGGGACCAGATCCAGAATGGTTGCACCTCTGGTTTGTGTATTGACTATCTGGTCCAGGGAGTTTGTGTTTACAAAATCCAAGAATCTTAGTGCTTGTACATTTGGTGTCATATAGGATTCCCAGTTAATAGTGGGGTAATTAAAGTCACCCATGAATTTGGTTTGGGTTGGATGGTTAGTGTTTCTAATAAGTTTAAATACATGGTATGGGTTTCCTGGGTCATAGAGAGGGACCTATAGCTTGCAAGGAAGTGGTACTGGATTTTACCTATGGTGATTTGAACATGGAGCAGCTCAAGTCCATTGTTCCGTTTGACCAGCCTTGAAGTATATTTATTTTTTATGTAAACAGAGATACCTCCAGCTTTAGTCCCTGCCTGTGAAGTAGCTGGCCTAAATGTGTGGAAGGCATTATACCCTTGCACTGTTGGTGTGCTCTATGCGGCTTTAAACCATGTCTCAGTGACCACACTGACATCAGCATTCTCTAGGGTAAAGAGAGCTTCTAGGGAGTGGAGTTTTTTGTTTAGACTCCTAGCATTGAGCAGTAATACCTTTAGGTTTTCTTGGTTTTGATTTGCTATGTCAGAAGTACTTTCAGTTTGGCATTGCCTAAAAAAGGTAGTACTGCCATCTTTGTAGTCATGCTTTTTGTAATAGTTGCACACTTAAGTTAGATGTAAATTCTTATTTAATATAACTTTTTGTATTTATATTTTCCTGCAAATGCACAGTGTATGTACAGTGCTTTAGTATACCATCACTCAGTTGCAACAGCTCACTTCATGCTTATAACTATCACCTGTCCAGAATTTGCAGAATGTCCAGATTTTTGCCTCATATTTTTGGTCTTTTATTCATAAAATTTGTGTTTTTCTGAGAAGTCACTGGATAATGTACAGATAAAGTCACTAAGTCATGACATGCATTTGAGTTTCAGACTTCATATCATTTAGGAAATACATGATAACATACATCCTGTTATTCTAGCAAGCTGGTAAGTTTATAAGAGCAACATTTATTTATTGTTGGATATTTTTCTCTCAGTTATCTCAAGCTTTGTCCAGATTTCTTGCACTCTGAGGTTGAGAGATATGGTAGTGATTTTTGGTGTTTCATGGTGTTTGTGGTTTCAGTAGTTTGGGTCTATATTATATGAATGAAAGTGCATATGTGCGACTACATAAAAGTCGATACATAATGCACGAAAACTAAAAATTGCAAATGGCCACATAAGTAAATTTTTCCCTAGGGAAAAAAACTTAATTGGCCTTTTGCTAAAAAAAAAAAATATTTAACATCATAAACAGGTGGGGGGCTTTGACCCCCACACCCCCCAATGTGGGGAGCTCTGCCCCGCACACCCCCCAACTAAATATACCAACTCTGAGACTGCACTATAGGGAAGGAAAGGGAAACTCTGTGAAGTTGACCGATCATCTCCTTCCCTATCACATATTCATCGAATCTCTTAAATTTAAGTCCCAGTATTGTAAAAGTTTCCATGAACAAACATGGGGCCTTGTGTTTCTTGTACCTTTGATCCTTTCTTGGGTCTTTTGATCCTTTCTTTGTTACTTTGGTATTGGTTAATTATCTTGATTTTGATTCATGGGTTTTGAACATTCCATAAATCATAGTATGTCTTGGACCTGATGATTTTGATCTACTGTTAGAACCCTCATGACTTGCTGTCTTGCACAATCTAGCCCAAATTGTATAGTAACTTAGTAACAACAGCTATTATGTTCAAACAGCTTATGATGCCAAATTTTGAGCATTGCCTAAAGTTACTTTCCAACCAAGACAGCCAAGTATCCTCCTGTGCGTGTGCTTTTCTTGCAAGTTTACTAATTAGCTGTAAATAGTTTCTAATCTCAGGTTCATTGTCTGGGAATAAAGAACAGCACTTCTCTACCATTAATGCACACAATTTGCTTTTAATAGCTAGTAAAAACATCTAACTCCATATGATTTTGAAAGATCATAGTCCTCATAATTGTCATTTCCACAGTTATTCTATTACCTGAGTCAAATGTAAGAATTACTGAACTCTTCCCGTAGAGGAGGAAGCTTTCTAATCTCCCAAGTCACTTTCCCTGCCCTATGTAATGGAAGACGAAAATGCTCTTGATGTATGTTGTCACTGACATCTATTTTGGCTACAGTAGTTCTCTGCTTCATCATTTCTGATTTTGTGTAATGTAGGCTTGAAACATGTCTAGTTGATTGAATAACATTTACTTAGTAACATTGTCCATTCCAGCCCTCTATAAACTTTATATAAAAAATATAGACCAGCTTGAGCTGACATTACTATTTCTTGCCCTTCTAAGAAGAATATTTCATATACTGCTTATGCTATTAGCTTAAGTTTAGCTGTTTACATCTTCCCACAGGTGGAATTATGAACGTTTGTATAGCATTGGTCAGAGATGCTGGGATTTCCAAGGACTAGAGTACAGAAGCTGGTACCTGCAAAATACTGGTTTGGATGTCCCTACTGTGTCATTCTTGGACATAAGCCACAGGAAGGTTCATTCAGTTTTTGTCTCTATTTATGCAGTTCTGTGAATCCAGTCACTTTCTGTCAAACTTAACAGTTCTTGCAGTGAGAGGAGAATTAGTCACAGTGGAGTTCTGCTCTATGCATCTTTACGTACCTCTTCTTAGATCAAACACTGGCTTGTGCTGAAGGCCTTGCTGTACATTTACTTTTAAATGCAAAGCATGGATATTGGGAACATTTTAGTCTTCTTAGTTTCTCTGGGTTTCCTTTGCAGTGTATTGGAAAGACAGAAAACAATTTCCCTGTTAGCCTTATTTAATAATTGTATCATCTATAAAAGAAAACATTAGGCTAGTTAATTTATCCTCTTCTTTTTAACTTTTTACATGATCTTTGTGGAGCCAATCATTTTTTGTTGGTGGATTTTTATACGGTTGGTATTGAACTGCCACTATGTCAAATTTGGTCTCATTTATTTGTGCTGCCAAATTGGCAGGCAATTACACTATTCCATTGTTCCAGTTCTATATCCCTTTGTTCTCATATCTCATTTTGTTTTGCAGTTTAATACTGTGGGCTTGGTCAGTTTCCCAACCAATCTGATACAGAGCTAGTCTCACAATTTTGTTGTTTCAGAGGTATACCATAAGGAATTTATTTTCCTTAAAGGTACACTAGTTGGCCGATCATTAGTTCATGAGGGGCCACTCAACAGTCCTGCAGTCAGTTTCTAATTTTCATAAGGGTCTTGCATAAATATTTTACATAATGGGTTCCAGACTCATTGGTCATTTGCTTTAGATCCCTTCTTCTAAACACTTTCAGTTTGATTGCAGACCAGTGATTGGGTGGTACTGCACATGAAACCCCTGCTGGGCTCCTTGGTCTTAGATTTTTCTTGTGTACCCTTGCTACTAAAGTGAGTCCCTTCATTACTGTGTATTTCTTGATGAAGTGTTCTTTTTGGAATAATTCTTTCACTCATTATCTTAAGTAATGTGTCAGCATCGTTTTGTGGCATAGGTCACCACTCCATCAAGTGTAATTTTGAGCAGAAATTAAAAACTTTCCAAGGCTGTTGGAAGACATACTACAAAATATATCTGAACACTTTCCCACAGTTTCTTTATCTGTTGGAGTCTGAACTGCTCCCCCTTGTTGTGCTTTGTAATGGATGTGTAACTGAGCAATTAGGATTGACATCAACATTTTCCCCCATTCTGAAAGTGATGAAAATGTTGGTGCATTTACTTGAACTGTTTGGTGGTAACTGGAGCCACTACATCTGGGACTAGGCACCTTCACAGGGATAGGGATTTCTCCTAATGTGTCTCCATGCAGTTTACAGAAACTTTTATATTCCTACTCAAGCTCCCTTTCTGAAGTTTTCTCCAGGCACTTAGCTGACCTTAACAAATCCATATTTCTAGGTTGTGTTACAGGCAGTTTCTCTGCCCTATTGTCAGAGTTTAATAACATATCAGGTTTTAGTCCTTCATTCGCATTATTGTAATTTCTCGGGTCTTATTTCTGGTAACAACTCTGGTACTCTCTCACATCAGAGCTCATCATGCAACAACTACTTTCAGTAAACCATAACATATAGGATGAAGTACACTGAAAGACTGATGCTTAATTCCTAATGTTATTTTAAAGAACAGTGAAAGGCTATCACTGTAACTATCTTAAATGAGCAAAGAAAAAGGCAGGACATCACACTGCCAGTGTTCAGAACCCGTTTCAAGGCAATTTCAAACAAGAAGTCACCATTCTTCTTTTGACACGTACTGTCTGATGACTCCATGGGATCAGTCTGCTCTCTTCCCACCTTTCTTTCTCTGCTCATTGCTGGGCCTCAATGGTCTTTGGTGAAAATCTTCATTTCCAGATGGGTGGAAACATTAATTTATGCAAAAGGAATAAACCTACAAAAGAATTTAGAGATATATTTAGAATAAAGCAAGTAAGTAAGGTACCGATGTCACATATTTACAAATATGTGGAGATAAGCAGACTTTATTTTACATAGGTTAATAGCAAATTCTAAGCAAGTGTGAGAGCAGTTCGTTTATGCAAAAAATGCCTTTGGATTATTAACGTTTAACCTATATCATTGTAGGATTCTATACTTAAACCATCTAGGACCTTATATGCTGAAAGCTTTTTGTGAACTTCATGCTTATACCATCTTATAAAGTTGTCTTTGAATACATATATAGTTTTACTTTATTTATCTGCTGATCATAGCATCAAAGTAATATATATGAAGGAAAAGTCCTTCCCAGACAGAGGGCCTACTTATCAAAAGGCAGCACAACTTATTTATGGTGTTTGCAATTTCCTGTTACTGCAAGATAATTGTTTCTTGGTATTCTGCAAAAACCCACCATTGGTTTTTGAAGAGGAGAGGTAGAATAGTAATAAAAAAAAACAGTAAGTGAAACTGGTGTATTTAAATGAATGGAGAAATTTGCTGAAATATCAATGAAAAGAATATAAAATAGAAATTTAGACTGGCTATGCAGAGGACAGAGAGACTTGTTATTGCTTTTGGATATGCTTCCCTTGTTGGGAAAGATTAGTATACATGACTGGCCCAGGGTACAAGTACTAGGCACCATTGTATCTGTGCATAGCTAAGAGAAAATGAAGGAAATGCTGTGTGGATCTCTGTGAGGGCCCAACCTCCTTCTGAATACAAATTTTCTGTAAGGGTAATTTAAGAATAGATTTCAGAGAGGCTCTGAAAATAGTCAGATTTTTGTGTGATAAGCAATTGTTTAGCTTTTAAATGAGCTGTACTTGTTTGAATCTACCCTGGCCAATCAGTGTATCCATTTAGCTGGAAGAGTCTATAACTGTCCCATGCAACATCCACAGAGATGCTCCATATACGTTTATTATATTGTGTCTGAGCAACTATCATTTCCAGATCCGTGGACATGACAGTATAAAAACATTGATGCAATGCAAACTGAGATTTCTCAGTTAGAAATACCAATGTTTCAACATTTCAATATTTCATAAAAACAGTCTCAAACAAAGCCTTAATAGGGGCTACCTCAAGTATGTATCTTGCTAATAGTGGTTTGTGTGAATTAGCTCCCCAAACATTATACAACACTTAGGATGTCCTTATTATGACTTACAATTTGTTCCACTCAATGACCACTCGACTTGTGAAGTCAGTTTCTTTTATATGAGCATTTAATTAATAAATGTTTGCTAGTATCAATGCCTGATAATAAACTATTGCTCCTAGTGATGTGCATAGGGGAAAAATAATCCCCAGGGAAGTACATGACATATTATTACATTTGCACCTGAATGCCAAGATCAATCCACCTCTAAATATTCTATAATAAATAGGACTCATGTTCTTAATCCTTCAATACCTGAAATGGTGTTTAGTCCCATAATTTTCTTTATAATATCTAGTATGACCGCCCACATAGTGTAGGAAGTTAAGGATCTCAGCAGTAGCTGCTGAAAACAATTCCCAGTTAATGATGCAAGACCAATGAAACTATAGTAGGTTATATGCTCCTCCACCTTTGTGAATCAAGGTTCACCTACAACCAGTCAGATTTTCTGGACGTACCTGCATTCCAGCCATGCAAATTATGTGTCAAACAGTTGCTGATGACAGCATCCATCATTTTACACATAAAGAAACTGTTTAAGTTCATCTAAGACAGTTACAGAACCCTCCTTAATTTATTTTCTAACTATAATGTTTATGTTAAAAGCAAAGTTTTAGTTATTGCCAGTTATCATCCCTAAGTCCTTACCTTGTACCACACACGTCAATATGGTAACAGTTAGTGTAAACAGAAAGCAATCACTTTGGTACTTTTGACAAAGTGTATAGTAAAGGAACATTGGCTCGCAGACTATATTCAGTTTTCACTGGGCTATACATAGGTTCATAGATTCTTAGGAGATTACTAGACTAATGGCACAAGAGGCCTTACAAGACTAGCCAGTTTTACCCAGATTTTACCAAATTTTCTATCTCTAGTGGAAAGATAACAAGGGTTAGCAAGTCAGGTTTTGATAAATTTTACAGACTGCCTCTGTCCATAAGGGACATGGATGCAAATCCAGTAGTGAATTTGCGATTTCTCATCCACTGATCTATATTACACTTGAAGATGGTCAGGGAAGGGCTCTGCTTCATGTGAATAGGAAGCCTATTCAGGAGAAGGGGGAATCTCTGTGACACATATATGTCTCTCCAGCATGATCTATTTGTGCCAGAGACCAGGTTTAGATCCTTGGGGCAGCAGACGGGTAACCCTTTTGCCAATAGTTTTGCAAAAATGCCATTTCCATCAGAACTGGGTCAGAGGCTGCCTTGTAGGTCAGGCATAGATCACCCCTCAATAATTCGTAGGAAACTGAATATAGTGTTAGGACTTTTTAATCAGTTCATATATGACACATTGGTTATACCTTGTAATTCTTTGGTGAGAAACCTCTGAGGACACTCCAAGAGTGGCAAGTGGCAGTGAGGTACATGGCAAAGGGTACATCATGCTTGATTATTTGTCTGATGAGAGCCGAGTTCAGCTGTACTATGACATCCATAGATCTGGATGCCATGCCCTTACTTATAAGCTGAACTACACAAAATGATTTCCTCATCATCGTGTACACATGGTGGTCAAAGTTCAGATTACCGTCTGAGTACTCAGATCTCTCACTACTGGGGGATACTATCTATGTTGTAATTTGCAGGAATATCTGAATTTCCAAAGGGTATTATTATGCATTTCTTTGCATTTAATTTGAGGTCATGGCTCTGACACCTATCATTAGTCTGTGTCAATCTTTTCTGTAAGATATCACCTTCATTTGTGGAGCCAATAATTGCCCCAACTTGCAGTTATCAACAAACTTGGTCAACCAAAGATCATATACTGCCTTGACATCTAAGAAGTATGTATCAAACAAGAAGGGGTCCAGCACTGATCTCTGTGGTACTCCACTGGTGACTGGCCTCTTGCTGGATTTGGATTCCCCCCATTCTAATGACATGTGTCCTATCCATAAGCCATTTGGCTATCCATCTTGTGATGTAGGGGTTTAGGCCCAATTTTGTATGTTTATCTATAATACCCGAGTTGGGTATTGTGTCAAATGCCTTGGCAAGGTCAAGGTAGATAGTACGCACTGACTTACCTTCATCCATGGCCTTGGTGACCTTCTTAAGAAGTCTGCCAGAATGAACAGGCAGGAGCTGCCCTTGATGAAGCTAAACTGGGCTGGATCTAGAGTTTGGAGATTTCCTATGTCTTTGTTAATTCTGTCCAGAATCATCCTTTCAATAGCCTTGCATAAGAGGCTAGTCAGACATATGGGTAGGTAGTTTCCTGGGTCCATTAATGATAGCCCTTGTACAGAGGCATGTCTGTTTCTGTCTTCCACTCTACTGAGACAAAGCCTGTTTGGAGACTGTGGTTAAATAGAGATCCAAGTGATCCACTAGGTCATGTTTCAAGCTATTTAATAGGAATTCTGTGATTATGTCAGGGCACATTGATGCCATGGTTCTAGCATTAGGGAATGCAGTAAGGACCTGTTCTTTTGTGATAACTGGCAAAGGAATAGTAGGGAGTATTTCATGGGGAGTGACTGGAGGTGATCAGGGAGTGAAATTTGCACTGCATTTATTAGCCAGCAGGTTTGCTATTTCTTCTGGCTGAGTATAGATAATATCATCTACAGCCAACTCAGCACATTGTTGAGTGTTTCCCTTAAGATTTTGGACATAACTAAAAATGCTTTGTGGTTATCCTTTGCTTGGGAGACTATTTTAGTCTCACATTTAGCTTTTGAGGACTTGACTAGTTCCCTCATTGCCTGTTGAGACGTGTGAGGGATTTTCTTCTCTGTTGTTCACACCCCTACTAATGGCTAGACAGGAATTTCTTCCTTCTGTTGTATAGTCTGTCTATCCCAGGGGTCCACCAGTTGACTTGATTTTCCAGCTAGTCCTGGGTTTATTTGCATCAGGTACTGCCATTACTGTGCAGTTGTTTAAGTGGATGTACAGCACATTTGTGTATACTTCTGCATAGGCTTTCCTGTTTTTGGGGTTGGGGGCAACTTTCAAATTAACTATGCTATCACTTAATAGGAGGTAATTAGACCTGGAAAAATTATTTAGGATTTTAGGGTTTGATGGGATTTCTACTGTTACAATTATTTCAAAAGAGACTGATTTATGATCCGATCTTACCAATGAGGACATTACACTGGGTGGGTGATGCAACACTCCCCTATGTTTGCGAGAACTATGTCAAGGATATTTGAGCTCTTAGTGGGAGTGCAGATCAGTTGTTCCAGAGCATTTACATTGACAGGAATCTCTGGGTCTGCATGTTATTGGTCATGTATGTTTCCCACTTTATGAAGGTGTAGCAAAAATTGCACATAAATAATATATTGGGTTAAATGGAGTGATTCTAGTGACTTCAGGTATGTGGGGTGGTTTCCATGGTTCATGGCCGGGGACTTGTAGCTAGCAATGGTATGTGTGGGAATTTTGCCTATGGGTAGCTGGACATGGAGTAGCTCAAGCGACTCATCCTGCTTGACCGATCTTGCTGTGTGACTGTTTTTATGTAAATGGAAACACCTCTTCCTTTTTTTTTCAGAGGGTGCTCTTAATGTATGATAGGCATTGTAACCTTACACTGAGGTGCTTTCTGCAACCTTGAACCACGTTTCTGTAGCTGCACAGACATTAGCATTCTCCAGGGTGAGGAGAGCTTTTAGGAAGTGGTTTCTTGTTTAGACTCGTAGCATTGTGCAGTAGTACTGTGAGCATGGCATTAGAAAAATTTGTTAAGTGGGTAGGTCTGTAGGTTTAGCACTGCCTAAAAAAAGGCACTATGGGGATGGCTGATTCCTTCAGCCTAGTGGTGACAAGTTCAGACCATCTCTGGCAAAACAGCAAGGTCTGTGGCTCATGATATCCCAGGCTGACAAATTCTGAATTTCCTTGGGATGACATATACACTGTGTATAGCACATTTTGTATATGTTGGTAGTCTTCAATATTTATAACAAAGTCACCATTCTTTTTAACCATCAGTAGACATAGCTCTCCAATAATGGTTAACACTTAACATTGATAAAAAAGGGTAAAGAATTGCAAAATGCATGCCACTTAGCAACAACCAGTAATGCTTCTTCCATTCAAAGTACATTCAAAAGATCAAACTGATGACAACAGCTATGCAAATATGAAAACAAAGCCCTCTACATGTCTGCTTTTCAGCTACTTTTCTTGCCTTTCTCTTATCCCTCTTTTTCTCTCAAACTTCCAACTTCTCTATACTCATTTCTCATTGCATGCTTTTATAGTTCTTACAACTGCTCTCTCTTTCTCTGTCAATGCTAGTAATACTCTAGGATTATTTTTCTGCTTTCTATTATTTATTTATTATTTTATTTATTTATTTGTTTATCCCTTATTAACTGAGTCAGTTGCATTAGACTAGTAGCTTCTTTTATGGGATAACCCGACATGGTATTTATACATCTGGGGGAAATTTGGCAAGAGCATTAGGGAACTCCACCTACTCTTTTCTATAGGTGCCCTGGGATCTTTTACATACACCTGAACTACCACCAACTTAAGTGGAGGGGACCTCAGTTTACCATCTTATCTGAAGGATGACACAGCCGGGAGTACAGCACCCTCCTTTTGCTCCACTGCAGTATCAGCAATTGATCCATCTGGTGTGGGGATAGAACCCACAACTTTCTGTATAAAAGATGAGTGTGCTACTTATTGCACCACTGTCATTATGGTCATCTCCTAATACAAGAATATCTTAAGTCTACTATATACAAACATTTGCTCAGTAGCATTGTCGCCTCACAGTAAGACGCTGTCCGGTTCGATTCTCAGCTAGAGCGTCTTCTGCATGGAGACATGCGTGAATGGGCGTACCTTCGTTGAAGGTTGTGCATCAGGCCTGGCAAGCCGGTACGTAAAAATTAACTGGCAATCATTAGCGGACCGGAGTTCCACTGTGGTGACCCCTAACTGGGAAAAGCCGAAAAACACATACTATGTTAGTGTAATTCTTCACACATGATGGTCTTCTCCTATTTGTCCATTTATAACAGGATTACATTCTTCAACAAGATGCAGAACACTGTGCATAACATATAAATGTACTTTCTCATTTGTAAGTGTTCTCATTGTTAGATTTAGGTTGTTTATCTCATCTCCATTAGTAGTACTTTTAGGTTGTTTATTTCATCTCCATCATCATGGTTTTTGCCATTTCAGTATATTTTCCATTTAATTTGCTTATTTACACTGTATTGTAAGTGCTTTTGGCTTTATACATCAGTGTATTTCTCATGGTTTGTATTATATATGTGTGTAAATGATTTGAGCGTCAACATCCAGGTGGTTGAAAAGAATCTTTGGATGAGCCTACTTGCCTGGTTAACAAATACAAATAAATAAAATTACTGTTGCAGTACACTTCTATGAATTGCATAAGTGCTTGATAACAAAGTCCTAACCCTAACCTGGTAATGTCTGAGGCTTAACCATTTTCTTATCTATGTCTCTATACAGCAATTCAAATGTCAAAATAAACTAATTTTGTCAGAATTAGCAAGTGTGGAGCAATGTCAAACGATTTTCAGAAACTGGGGTAAACTGCATATACAGAGATGGCAGGATCACGGGCATCAGTTACAGCTCTGTTGGAATTTGAGCATGCTTAATAAGTATGACCTGCCCTCAGAGACTCCACAATGGAAAATATGATCTCCCACATTCTGTATGAAATTAAGGATATTAGCAATAGCTGCTAAAAACAATTCCCTGTTAATGATGCAAGACCAATGAGACTACAGTAGGTAATGTGCTCTTACACTTTGTGAATTGAGGTTTCCCTACAACTAGTCAGAGGTTCTGGACATACCAGCCATGCTGTTTATGTGTCAAGCACTTGCTGATGATAGCATCCTTCATTTTACACGTAAAGAAACAGTTTAAGTTCATCCAGGCCAGTTACAGATCCCTTCTTAATTTTGCTTAGTGCCTTTTACATCCAGTCTATAGGAATTATTAGCCATGGTTGTTTCCTGTTGATGACCAGCATGATATCTTTATTTGGTCTTATACTGTCTGTCATGTAATAGACACACTGGCAAACATTTGTGCTGCACTCTAGATCCCTGCTAGCTGCTGATTGTGTTCCTTAAGGACTATAAAAGAATGACCAATACAACTATGGGCTTATTTAAGAGCTGATTTTTATGGATAGTGTAAAATGAAGTGCACTTGTTTGTTTACTGATATTATTATGGTAATATTGATACCCGTATGGACTAGTACACAGTAAAGAGCTCCTGGTATCTCATCATTCCCATGAAACTGGTGTTTCTAACCTTTCTGACAGCAAAGCTGACCCTTTTGGATGTAATTTCGGTTGGATCATGATTTAGGGTAAAATAGTGGAGGGAGTTCCCATACGTGGCTTTAAATTTTCTCAATGTGTTAGTTGTATCTGCTGTTGTATTGCTCCTATTTCTTCCTCTTCATTTTTTCGGTGTAGCTGTAGACAGTCCTGTTGCTGTCTTATGTCTTGATAGCAAGTTTTACCTTAAATAAAGCCTTGCTTCTTTTCTTTGCTTGTGTGTGTTCTTTCTGGATGGAATTGACCTTAGCCTTGTTGTATTGTGTTGGGTAATGTTTGAAAGTGTTGCATGTTCCACTACTTTGGTTTAATAGTTTGTTGCTTATCTAGCTCCTTCATTTGGGTTTATTACAGAGTTGTGCAATTTATGACTTGCAGGGACAAGTTTATCATTGCAGTCATTTATAGTGCTATAGAGGACCATGAACAATTCACCCAGAGGTTGTGAGAGAGCCATAATATACAATCCCAGATGAGTGATGCATTGTGATAGTTCATGTCACCATAACTACCATTTGAAGTATCCGTAAATATAGTTAGTTCAGCTTTACATGAGGTACATTATGGTACTGAGTTCAAAGTGAACGGGCTGGGGCATGTAACATAGCAAAGCTGTCAGGGACATTAAACAGGATATTACCTAATTTGTTTCTCTCTCAAGGCATTTTTATAAATTGTTCAAGATTATTAACATCTATGAAGTCTAGTAGTTTTTACATCTGACTATTGGTGACTGCATAGCTCACAAGGTCAATGGATGGATAATTCATGTTACCAAGGAGAACAGCATTTTTGTAATGTAGAGGGTTGTTGGTTTATCAAGGAAGTAGCCACACTCTTAAGATGACACGGAAGGTACAATAACGTAACAAAACTGCAGCTTGTGTTGTTTATTGTAACCTTGGCATAGAGTATATCATGTCCACAACTTGTGCAATGCAGAACATGTGTCTGAGTCATATCGCTGTGACAGCTCATAACCCAATTGCCTCAAAGGCAAGGTGAGCCTCTAGGCAGCTTAATATTTTATTAATGCAGCAGGTATTGATCAGTCTTCCTTCATAAGATCATAGGAGGTTACTAGGCAAATGGCCCTGGGGTCCTTACAAGCCTAGCCAAGAGTTTATCCCCAAAAAAGAAACCTCAGCACTTGTCACCGCTGTTAATGAGGGACAAAGGTGGAACCCCCAGGACAAATCTGTTGTTTCCCATCCACTCATTAAGGTTGCGCTTGAAGAGGGTCAGTGAGGTATTCTGTTTGACATGTATGGGAAGTCTATTCCAGAAATGGGGCAGCCTATGGGAAACAAACCTGTCTCTCCAACAGGTTTTGTTGATGTTGCATATTAGATTTAGGCCTATTGAGTGGGTAATGTGCAAGGAGTTAGACTTATGGATATGGAACATCTCTAGTAGGGCAGGGACTGATATTGCCATGTAGGCAAGACACAGATCACCTCTGAGCCATCTGTAAAATATCGAATAGAGTGATAGTGATTTAAGCCTGCCTGCCTAGGACAGGTGTTGGGGGCCATGTATTCTCTTTGCGAGGTATTTCTGTGGCCTTTCCAGTTGGTACAGGTGTTTGGAGAGGTACATACCAAATGGGGCATTATACTTATAGGTCTAATAAGGGAGGAGTACAGAGAGGTAATAACCTCTTTTTTTCAGGCTGCAATCCATTTACTTATGAGATGAACTAAGTAAAAGGCTTTTTTGACCACTGCTGCCACATGATGATCAAATGTGAGATTTTTGTCAACCTGAGTACCCAGATCTCTCACCACAGGTTGTGTGCTTAGGGGGTTGCTGTTGATGTGGTAATCAGCAGGGGATGTGTTTTTGCTGAATGGTATACATTTGCATTTAACTTAAGGCCATAACTTTGGCACCAGTTATGTGTAGCTGTGAGACCCTCTTGCAGTATGTTAACATCATTTGGGGAGACAGCATCCAACTTACAGTCATCCACAAACTTAGTCAGCCACAGGCCCTTTGTCTTTGCCTGGAACTCTGAGAAGTATATGCCAAACAGTAGGGGTCCTAGGATAGATCCTTGGAGGACAGCACTAGTGACAGGTCTGTTGTCAGAAGTGGCAGTGCCTATTTTGACTTTCTCGGTTCTATCTGTGAGCCAGTTGGCCATCCATCTGACTAGACAAGGATTAACACCAAGTTGTGTTAGCTTTTCAATGATGCCTGAGTGGGGGATTGTGTCAAAGGCCTTGGCCAGGTCAAGGTAAGATGTATGTGCTGACTTTCCCTCATCCAGGGCCTTGATGACAGTCTCAAAAAAGTCATCTAGGTTCAATAGGCAAGATCTGGTCCTGCCAAATCCGAATTAGGTGGGGTTGAGTGCCTGGAGATTGCCTATGTCCTTGTTTATGAGATCCATAATAATACTCTCCATGGCTTTTCAGATCAGATTTGTCAAGCTAATGGGGCTATAGGTTCCTGGGTCAGTAGTGGCACCGCCTTTGAGCAAGGGGATGACAATGGCAGTTCTCCACTCTGCTGGAATGAAGCCTGTAATTAGGCTGTGTTTGAATCGGGTGCTCAATGGCAATGCTACTTCTTGCTGAGGATGGTGCAGAATACAGCCTGGGATACTATGAGGTCCTGGGGAGGCTGTATTCTTTGCCTTGGATAGGGCCTTTAACACTTGATCTATGCAGATGTGAAGTGTGGGACAAGTATCTGAGATGTTGACTGGGCCTTTGTGGGGTAATAAGGGGGTGAAGTTTGCTCTGAATCTATCAGCTAGCAGGCTGGCTAAGTCAGCAGGATCAGTGTAAGTGTACCATTAAGTACTAGTTTAGAATAAACTTGGGCTTTGCCATGGAGGTTTCTAACGTAACTGAAGAAGGACTTATGGTTTCCCTTTGTTTTGGAGGCTAGTTTCAACTCATAATTGGATTTGGAGGTTTTCACTAGTGATTTAATTTGCTTGTAGAGGTGGAGGAGGGAGTTTTACCAATTTGGAATTTGTTCCTTTTTACCGTTGGGCAACAGTTTCTTCCTTTTGTTGTAAAGCCTGTTGCTAGAGGATGTCCACCAGATAGGTTTGTGGTTCCTTGAGGAGCTGGTTTTAGTTTTGTTAGGTATGGCTGAGTCCATGCAGTTGTACAGGTGTTGGTATACTGCACTGGTATACTGTTCAGCATAGTTGTCTGCTTCATCTGAGAGGGCGGTGGTGTGAAGCTGCAGATACCCTCCCTTAAGAGGTTGTAGTCAGCTTTTGAGAAGAATTTTAGCTTGACTATGGCTGGGGAGGGGTTGAGTGGGATAGAAACTTCAAATGAGACAGACCGATGATCTGATCTCACCAGGGAAGAACATACTGTGGGAGTGGTGCAGCAGTCACCCATGTTGGTAAGAACCAAGTCCAGTATGTCATCTCATTGTTATGGATTTTAGCTTGGAAAGTCCATTAGTCTGACAAATAGAAAAAAAAGGATCTATTTAGTACTATAACCCCCTTGAGAACAGATGGAACTCATCCCTTGTAAAGAATGTGTAGACCCCACACATTTTGCCCCCAAGCACAGAGACATTGAATCCCATGGGTTAACACTGTGGGCTAGCCTAATATCTGAAGTCAACTATTTTTGTATATTTAAATGCCATCTTCATTGAAGGGAGGCTCTTACTAAATGCAAAGGGTTTAACAGCCTGAGTAAGCAGCATTCATAGAGTCAGCTGTATCCACAATAGAGGATTGTTTACTATCATTGATTCCAACAAGCACAATTACAAAGTCAAAATCATTATGAGATGGTTGCTCCATCCTAAGCCTGCATGTCTAATTATTAATGTAGTAGTACTTACTCACATAGTAGGTGCTTATTTGGATGGCTTTTAATCTCATGTTCAGTATTACTTTTCTTAATTTTAATTTTGTCTCATTATTAAAGCAAAAAAAAAGTCCCGGTTTCCCTTTTTCTAATCACCTCATTGGCAATGTTCTGAACAAAATTGCCAGGGTAGCCCCATCCAGTCAGCATGTTTTTTAACTTGGCACACTCACTCAAAAAATCATCCAGTCCTGACACCATTCTAGCTAACCTAACATACTGGCCCTTAACTAGGGCTCTTTTTTGGTGCACCGGGTGCCAGCCGTCAAAATGCAACAATGAATTTGAGTATGCTGGTTTCCTATACAAATGAGAAGTGAAAGCCTTGTTCACATAATCTTTTTTGACTGTTACATCAAAAAAATTAAGTTGGTCATTGTCTCTGGCCATGGTGAATTTAAGGAAGGAGGTGGTTTGATTAAAATAAATGAATCTGTCCAGTTCCTCTTCACTTCCCTTCCAGAAAATCACCAGGTCATCAAGGTACCACCCATATAGTGCCCAAGAGTCTTTGCAAGTTGAATTTAAAATAAATAAATCCTCCCATTGTGCCAGCACAATGCTGGCAAAACTGGGGCACAACAGGCGCCCATCACCACTCCTTGCTTTTGTTTAAAAAGCTGGCCCTCGAAACAAATAAAATTTTTTCAAGCACGAGCTGCATACATGTACGTATGGTCAAGATGATGTTGCGCACTAGACTGGAGTTGAAACACAGATATACATAAAACCACTCCAAACCCTCATGGTGTGGAATGACTGAGAATAAATCTTTAATGTTGATGGTCACCATTATGAGACCATCATCATACATCTCAGGTTTTATTTTGGTGAGAAAATCCCAGGAGTCCCTAATAATAGTGCCTCTTCACCATGGCCAGGGACAACAACCAACTTAATTTTTTGGATGTAACAGTCAAAAAAGATGAAGACGCACCAAGGCTTTCACTTCTCATTTGTATAGGAAGCTAACATACTCAAATTCATTGTTGCATTTTGACAGCTGGCACCCAGTGCACCAAAAAAGAACCCTAGTTAAGGGCCGGTATGTTAGGTTAGCTAGAATGGTGTCAGGACTGGATGATTTTTTGAGTGAGTGTGACAAGTTAAAAACCATGCTGACCGGAAGGGGCTACCCTGGCAATTTTGTTCAAGACATTGCCAATGAGGTGATTAGAAAAAAGGAAATTGGGGCGTTTCTTTGCTTATTCTTATTGTCTAATGAGAATGGCCCCACTGGAGTAAATCAGACTGGGAGACAGGAATGTTTCTCAAGAGCTTTCATTCTTCCTTTTAGTGTTGACTTTTATGACATCAGGAACATTATATGTAGATTATGGGATATGTTCACTATCGACAACGAAGTACATTCAGTGGTGGGAAACAAGCCCACTATAGTGTACAAGAGGGAAGTTAGTTTAAAGGGCATATTAGAAAGCGACTCTAGTGTACCCATACTGGGTGGTTGCTACAAATGCAGGAGATGTAATCAGTGTCCAGCCATGTTTCAAGGTGAGGCCATCAAAATCACTGGTTATGGAATGGTAAGACCTAGGAAGAAATACTCCTGTTACTCAAAGGGGTGATGTATGTCACTGTGTGTGATCTATGTGACAGTTTCTATATTGGTAAGACCAAAAGAGCACTGCAGCAGAGGGTGTACCAACACCTATATGACATCAGCAACAAAATAATAAATAGCGCTTTGTACAAACAAATGAAAAGAAACATGCTCAGGCATATGCATATTATGTCAAGACATCATTAAAATATTAGATGTAACCCTAGTGGAACTAGCACAAATCATGGTAATAGACTTAAGATGAAAAAAATATGTGCATAGAATTATAGCTGTATATGCATATGTAACAAAAAAAGAGAGACAAAGGATGTTTAAAAATATTCTTGAATATGTTTGTGCTATTATGGACATTATGGTGGTGGATGATTTTAATTGTAATTTAAGAAAAAAAAGAGAAACTGTAATGTTAAAAGGGTTAAATAAATTATGAGAAGTGGAAAGTTAAGTGTATGGGAGAATAACCACTGGACCTACAAAAAAATGAAACTAGGCCAGACATTTATTATTTTTAATATGAACTTGTTTGTTCTCCCTGGGCCTCCACTGAAAACGGGCTCCTTGAGCCCAGTGGACCACCCCGGTTATCAAACTGGAAATAAATAAATAAATAAATAAATAAATACTATCTGATTGTTTAAAAGTTATAAAAAAGCAAATAAGTATGCTGGATTTTAAGATCATGTGTCTTTATAGTTAAAGTACAGGAAAATGAAAAATATATAAGAATAGGAAAAGGAATAATTAGATTTAGAAGAGAAAAAAACTTATGGAATTATGGAAATATGAATATGAGAGTGTTTTATGAAAATTGGACTCTGGTGGCTTAATTTTAAAGAGAAATATAAAAAGTGTTTTTAGAATGTATATGAAAGAAAAGAAGAAAAGAAAAAGAGATATGAGGTATTAAGTCAAGAAACATTTAGAGACTCAGTAGAGAAGAAAAATTCATTTTATGAAAAAGAAAGAGAAATATATAAAATGAATCAAATTAAAATTAACAGCTTGTTATATAAGCAAAAATATTGTTTACTAAGAAAGAAAGAATAGGTAGCACCATATCTGAGTAAAATGATAAAAGAAGGAAAATAATAAGAGAATTGAAAAATAAGAAAGGTAAGCAAATAAGACAGCAACAAGGAATATATGAAATAATTAAAGAATATTTACTGGAATTATTTATTTGTTAAATGAGAAGAAAACATAGAACAAATTTATAAAGATGAAAAATTAAATAATGAAGAAAATTAGTATTTAGAACAAAAAGTAACTATGAAAGAATTGAATGAAATCCTAAAAAATATTAATATGAATTCTGCAACTGGATTGCATGGAATTAAATATGGTATGTATAATGAAATTAAAGAGTGGCAAAAAAAAAGTTTATATATGTTATGAATGAATGGTTAGAAACTGGAATTAAAGAGAAAGAGATATGTATAGGAGTTATAAAATTTATATTTAAAAAAGGAAATGAAGAGAAGATAAAAACTGGAGACCTATAACATTGAATAATATGGATTATATTTTTTTATGAGAATAATAAGAAAAAGGTTACAAATAAAAATGCATATAATATATGCCCAAAATGTATTCAGAAGAAAAGGAAAAGTAAGTCAAGAGTTATTATGGATAATAAGAGAAATAGTTGATGCTATCATAAACAAAAATGTAGAAGCCAAGGTTATGATAGGAGATATAAGTAAAGAATATGATAATGTTCAGTATAAATCATTATGGGGAATTTTGCAAGCATATAATATAAGCAAAAAAAATTACAAGTAATAAAATATGTTTACAAAAGGAACTATGTCAAACTAAATGTAAATGGCTGGATTGGGGATGAAATAAAAAAATAAAATGCGGAATAAAGCAGGGCTGCCCAGCTAGTAGTGCAATTTTCTCACTAGTTATGAATGTAACAGTGAAAGAAATTAATAAAATGTCAAGTAGCAGTGGATACAAAAGGATGAAGCAAATACAACTACCAATAATGTTTAATTATGTGGATGATATTGTATTAATTGTTAAAATAAAATATGAATGGAAAAAGTAAATGAAAAATTAAGAATAAAATTTAAAAAATTGGAGTATGAATAAATAAAGAGAAAAGTAAAGGATTTGGTTTTGAAGGTATGATAGGAGATATTGAGGTCAATGAAAAATATATAGATATTTTGGGAATAATATTCTGAAGGAATGAATACAGACAACAATGGAATAATGTACTCAAAGAAGTAAAAGATATGATTAATTTTTGGAAGTCATATAGATTTTTATATACAAAAAAGCATACTTGTTGAACACCATGGTAATAGGAAAAATTGCTTATGTTGCTAACATCTATATTATTTCTATTCAGTATAAAAAGGAACCAATGATGATTATGTTTTCTTTTATATGGGCTCTAGACTGAATCCAGTCTAGAGCGGGATTCTATATATGAAAGAAGAGCATGGAGACTTCAGTTTAATAAATCCAATAGTACATACAGCATTTTTAATTTTGTATAAGGTATTAAAATGAATTATGAAGGAAAATAAACATTTGATAGAAATTATAATATATTATAAATGCTGTGGGAAAGAATGGAAGTTTAAAAAAGAAGTAAAAGCATTGTGAATGAAGAAATGAAAGAGTATCAAAACAAAAATGTGTTATGGAAAATAAAAAAGTATATATGTGAGGAAAAATAGAAAGAAATGGTACTTAAGTATTATGAAAGCATTTTATTGCATTGATCCATGGAAAGATTTAGAAATAGATAAGAAAAAAGTCATAATGATGAGATATGCATAATGATGAGAAACCTGGTTCAAGGCTCCTGAGAGCACCCCAGCTCTACCAGGTTATACCTCGTATCATGCATTTCGGCCCCAAAACTTGGGCCGAACCACAAAGGGATGGGGAGTGTCCATATTCATTAAAGACACCCACACCTCCAGGTTAGTGGCAACGCACGAAGCATCGGAGACCATCCATGTGCAACTAACCATAGGCAAAACTGCTATACAACTTGTAGCATGCTACAGACCACCCTCTCAATCTCAGGAACTCCATTCAGCCTTCCTGAAGACACTGAAGGATATGAATGTCTCACCAAATACCATCATATTGGGAGACTTCAACTACCCAAACATAGACTGGGTGCATTATTCAAGCCCTAACATCCTAGCCCAAATGTTCCTGGAATTCATCAACTTAAATGCGATGGAACAACTAGTCACCTCCCCCACAAGGGGAGATAATATACTTGACCTGATCATCATAAACATGGGGAAAAAATGCTCAACACCGGAAGTATACCCCTCACTAGTGAGATCAGACCACACACTAATGACCCTAGATATTCATATCCCACCTCCACCCCCAGCACAAAAGACCACAGTGAGAAACTTCTCAAAAGCCAACTTTACACTCCTTAAGACCGAAATGGTATCCTTCAAGCCCCCTGGGCCAGTGGAAACCACATCCCACACTGCTGAATCCTTCACAAATGCTTTCTACGGACATCTCCAAGAATACATGGATCATGCAATCCCAAATAAAGCCAAGACCCTTTCCACCAAAGGCAGGCGTCCAATCTGGTGGACCCCAGCCATAAACAAACTTTATAACAAGAGAAGGAAGCTACTGCAAGACAGAGCAAAATCCCATAAAGGGAAGGCATCTCTGATCAGCACTAGCAAAAAACTACGTTCACTCATAAAATCATCCAAGGCCAACTTCGAGAGATAAATCGCTAAGGACACTAAAGATAACCACAAGGCCTTCTTCAGCTATGTTAGAAACCTGGGCGGAAACCCTCAGATATGCTCAGAGTTAGTTCATAATGGCAAGAAATACACTGAACCCACAGATATTGCCAACATACTGGCAGACAGGTTCAGTGCAAATTTCTCCCCTCCCTCACCCCCAAAAGAAGAAATATTTATCCCAGCTGAATGCAACCAGCCTGACATCTCAGATGTCCAGGTGAGAGCTGCTCTCAGCAAAGCTAAAAATACAGCATCAATGGGACCTGACGGTGTCCCGGGTTGCGTGCTACGTGAACTCCTAGAGGAGCTAAACCCGCACATAAGAATGCTGTTTAATCTTAGCCTTACTACAGGATATGTACCTGAACACTGGCGTACAGCAACAGTGGTCCCACTCCACAAAGGAGGCACCTCTACAGACCCTGGAAACTACCGCCCATAAGCTTAACCAGCCTGGTCTGTAAAGCTATGGAAAGGATCATTATGGAACTCATAAACAAAGACATCGGGGACCTACAGACAATTGACCCTACCCAGTTCGGCTTTGTAAAAGGCAGATCCTGCCTTTTGAACCTGGTGAACTTTTTTGAAACAGTCACTAGAGCCAATGATGAGGGAAAAGCAGTTCATACAGCCTACCTGGATATGGCAAAAGCCTTCGACACAATACCCCACTCAGGCATCATAGACAAGCTCAACAGCTTAAATGTAAACTCGTATGTCACAAGATGAGTTGCAAACTGGCTAAAGGACAGAACCCACAAGGTCAGAATAGCTGGAAGTATGTCAGATTCTAAGCCAGTCACAAGTGGAGTCCCACAGGGCTCTGTCTTGGGACCCCTCTTGTTCAGCATTTATTTCTCAAGATGTGTAGGCAAACATAGGGGGGTTGTGGCTGACAAAGTTCGCAGATGACTGCAAACTAGGCGCCATAGTCGATACACCAGCTGACACATGCATCCTTCAGAAGGGCCTTACAGAAATAGACGACTAGTGCCAGAGTCATGGCCTTAAACTAAATGCCAAAAAAATGTATAGTCATCCCCTTTGGGAAAAACAAAGTACCCACAAATTACCACATAGGTGGTAATCCATTAAGTATGGAAAAAGTAATCAGAGACCTGGGGACCCAAGTTGACAGCGACCTCTCATTTGACACCCACGTTGCCAAAGTGGTTAGAAAGACCTTCTACCTTGCCCACCTTATCATGAAGGGATTCACATCCAGATCAAAGGATGTCATTGTACCCCTATATTCCTTCCTTATCAGGCCTATGATTGAGTACAATGCCCCATTTGGTATGTACCTCACCCGGCACCTACAGCAGCTGGAGAGACCCCAAAAGTACCTCACCAAGAGGATCAAGGGTCTCCAACATATGTCATATGCTGCCAGACTAAAGAAGCTCCAGCTCTATTCAGTAGCATACCGCCTGCTCAGAGGTGATCTGTGCCTGGCGTACAAGGCCCTGTCCAATCCGGAATTAATGGACATGCTCCACCTCAAAAAATCCAAATCCATCAGAACCACGAGAGCTAAAGATCTAAACATCAGCACAAATATGAATAGGACATGCTGGAGGGACAGATTCATAACCCAGAGGCTTCCTGCACTCTGGAACAGGATCCCAGTCCATGCTAGGCAGAGCCCCTCACTGACTCACTTCAAGAGAAATCTTGACGAGTGGATGGGTGATCGTAGGTTTACCCCGGGGGTCATCTCTGTGTCACTACTAGACAGAGGCACAGTAAACTAAATTTATTTTGTACACTTTTGTATCATTACATTGGTGGCGAACGCCACGTACACTATGGCTAGGCTTATAAATGCCCTAGGGCAGATAGCCTAGTACTATACTATGAAACTATATAATAACTATAAAAAAATTAAAGAATGTAATGATTTTTATGGAGATTGTCTATTAGAAATTTTCCAGTTAAGGCAAACACGCCGTAGAAAATAGCAAGATAGAATATGTAATAAATGTAGAGAGTTTGAGACTACTGAGCATGTGTTTTTGATATGTGAAAGAGTTAATTTGTGGAAAGAAATGTGTAAACATAATAGGGTGAAAAGTTTGTTAAAATTTGAGCAAATAAATATGGACATAACAGAATTTGATTATTATGGCACACGAAGACAGGAAGAAGTGAAGAAAATGGACAGAATAATATTTTATGTTTCGTGGACTATATGGAACGAGAGACTACATGAAATTAAATACAATGGAAATAGACTTTGACAAAGAATTTGGAGAAAATGTTTTGGTTGTGGATAAAAGAGTGGGGAGGGAATGCTTAAACTGAAGTTGATAATGCATGGAGATATGTAAATAGATGTAAATAATGTACATATGTAATGCATATATCAATAAAAAAAATACTCTCTTAGATATATGCTATGGGATCTTTTACATTCACCTGAGCTATCACCAACTCAAGCAGATTGGACCTTGGTGTAACATTTCATCCAAAGGGCAAAGAGAAATGCTTATGTACCCTCTATGTTCTATGCCATATATATGTTGCCACATTAATATAGTGATTTGTATAATATTCTGCACATTTGTTTTAATGTGGAGAATCCTTCGTTTGTCAGCTCTGTAAAAGTGCTTTTGACTCAGTTTGATTTTTTTCCCGGTAAGAAAAATTAAAAAAAATATAATCTGATTCTGTGTCATTACATTTTCTTCAAGACTCAGCTCACAGGCAGCATTTTTTGTCAGTTGCCTTCCCCGTACACACTTCATCTTGAAGCCAGAAGATAGCTGTTTTTCTCAGTTTTGAAAATCTACCCTTAATTATAGCTTTATGGAGCTCAGTGACCCAGACATAGAGTGCTAACATATATATATATATATATCTATATATAAAGATATATAAATATATGTGTGTGCATATGTGTATGTTTGTGTGTGCTTGTGTGTATGTGTGTTTGTGTGTAACAGTTATTTTTTTCAGTTTGTAGGACTCACTAGGTAATATTCTGAAACAGTGTTTAGTGATTTGCAAAACAGTGGGGGTGCACAGGGAGGGCTGATTAAGAGGCACAATTAGTGCCATCTCACTACAAGAGAAATAGTGTGGTATTCATGGAATGCAAATGACTACATAATGGTATGCAAACAACCACCATCATGCTGATCAGATTTATTGCACAAATAATGAAGTAAAACTCACATGCACAATTCAACAACATATAAATGTAGTTTGAGCTCTTCTGTTCTGAATGCCAGGATATTTTGGTGGATAGGAGTTTCACTCACACTACAATGTTAGGAGTTACTTCACTCTGATCTAAGCAGCATGCATTATTAGTCACTGTCAGAGCTAGTGGTTGTTATGTTCTGCACTATCACCCTCCATGTCACAGACAAGTCTGCCAGCAGCTAACATGTCATTACCATCACACACATGACATCAATGAGCAGAGACACCATATTTGAGTTAGTAGACATGGTGCCCACATATGGAATCAAGAGGGCTGCATAGACAACCTATCCAAGAAGACTAAAGGGTTTGTGTAGCAACTATCTTTTCTAAGGATCTTTCAGTATCTGACAAGGTGGTTTTGTAGACCATAGCCTCAATGATCATACACCAGTTCCTTGGCATTATACTACTGCAGGTAAAGAAGCATACATAATTTCCATGGAAAACAGTGGAGAGAACTCTAATTCTTTGGGCATTTTACAACATTGCCCATTTCTCTGAGGCCCTGGTGGGCAATGATAAAACTCACATTTCCATTAAGGCACCACCTAATCCACATGATGTCTGATGTATTAACTGGAAGGGTTATCATTCCATCAACTGCCAGGTAATGTATAATACACAGGGTATTATATATAATGTCTCTATGTGTCAGTCAGACAGTGCTCATGATTCCCATACCTGGCACATGTGCAATCTCTGCCAGCATTTCATTCAGGGTGAATTCTCACTGGGTAATCTACTTGGTGCATTGTCAGCAGCAAAGACTAGTTTATACTGCTCCCATTGACATAGGCTGCAGTGCACTTATAATAGTGCTCACTGTCTTGTATTGCAGTTGATGAAGTATATGAAGTGTATCCCTTACAACCTCAGATGATGATCATCTGAAACCTTTAAACCATTGTTAGACAGCAGGGCAAGGTAGGTGGTGTGCACTACTTTGTCTTCATCCATATCCTTGGTGACTTTCTCAAAGAAGTTCACTAGGTTTAGTAGGCATGACCTGCCTTTGACGAAACCCTACTTGGTGGGGCTCAGTGTCTGAAGGCTTCCTATGATATTGTTAATTATTTCTATGATAATTTTTTCTATGGCTTTTCATTTGAGATTAGTCCCACTATTAGATTGGTAGTTCCCATGATCTTTTAATGGTCTGCTGTTGTGCAGAGGGATGACTGTTGCAGTCTTTCATTCATGTAACACAATGCCTGCTCATAGGCTGTAGTTAAATAATGACTCCAGCGGCCCTTATAGGTCATATTTCATGCTGTTTAGGAGGCATTCTGAGATATTATCAGGGTCCATCAAAGTTGTGTTCTTGGCCTTTGAGTGGGCAGCTAGGATCCATTAGTCTGACTAGTCTCATATGTAATGCCATGGAAAGATTATCATGAAAATGATCATCACTGACATAGGAAACCAGACACTGAAACCAACGCAGTCTGGTTTTGTCAAAGGCAGGTCATGCCTTCTGAACTTGATAGACGTCTTTGAAATGGTCACCAAGGCAATGAAGGGGGGCAAAACTGTGCTTGCTGCCTAACTTGACCTAGTTAAGGCATTAAATACAATATCCTACTCAGAAATTGTAAGCAAACTCCAGGAATTAAGCATAAACCCCTATATAACTCACTGGCTAGCCAACTGGCTCACAGGCAGGACTGAGGAAATTAGGACTGGAGACAGCACCTCCATAAAGAGGTCAGTCATTAGTGGCGTCCCCAGGGCTCTTTGAAGGGGCTACTCCTCTTTGGAATCTATTTTGTGGAAGTCAAGACCAGTGTCAGGGGCCTCTGGCTTACCAAGTTTGCAAATGATTGCAAACCAAGAGCAATGATAGAAACCCACCAAGATACTAACATCCTACAGAAAGCCTCATCTTAAAACACAATGCCAAAAAATGCATAATAGTACCCTTTCGAAAGTTAGTCACCCAGGGAAACTACCTCATTAATAAAACATGCCTAGACAAAGAGCTAGTAGTCAGAGATGTGGGAAGTCATGTTGATAGTAACCTGGTTTTCAATCAATATGTTTCTAAGGTTTTGGCATTCTATGTCACTCAATTTATAAGTAAGAGCATTGCATCTAGGTCCAGGGAAATCATCATGCCACTGTACTCAGCCATGTTTAGACCCATCATGAGTATAAAGCCTCCTTCAATATGTACCTGACCAGACACATGCTGTACTGGAATGCCTACAGAGGTTCCTCACAAAAGGAATACAGGGTGTAAACACAATGTCCTATGCAGATCACCTCAAAGCCTTATATCACTGTACTCCTTTTCATTCAGACTCCTGAGAGGTGATTTATAACTTGCATACAAGGCATCAAGCCTGCTCTGATGAACCTTTTGCATATCTGCAAAACAAACAAAAACAGAACTACTAGATCTAATGACCTAAAGTTTGCTTGCATCTTAAATTGGATATGTTGGAAGGACAGGTACATTTCTCAGAGAATCCCCATTCTCTGGAATAGGCTTCCCACATGTGAAGCAGGGCCATTCTGTAACCCTGTTCAAGTGCAACCTGGGCCAATGGATGGAAAATCAGAAATTTACCTTTGGTCTGTCACCCATGTCTCTGATGGACAGAGGAAGTAGTTAAATCATGCCTTAAGTAACATACATCCCCTTAAACTAACCTCTAAGGCACAAAAAGTCATGGGACATTTTGGTTGCATGGCTAGGATTTTTAAGGTCCCATAAGTTATTAGCCTTGAATACACCTATGAACCTATGAGTCTATGAACATTTTTTCTCCTTTTTGTGTCTTCCTTGTGAATCTCACCTTCACAAAGCTGGAATGCCAAGCTTCTGAACTTTGTTCCTAGTAATTTACTGCCAGTATACCTCAAGCAAATGTTCTTATGTCACAGGAGAGCATGGATGTTTTGAAAGGACTTCAAGAACTGTTACTATATTTTTAAGCAGCAGTTGGGTGAAGTACTCCATAATGTGTTTTACTACATTTTTCAGCAGCAGTTGAGAGATATTTTACTACATTTGTAAGCAGCAGTCAGAGGAGATGCTTTTTATTACATTTAGCAGCAACTGAGATTTTGTGTGTATATGCGTGTGTGTGTGTGTGTGTGTGTGTGTGCGTGTGCATGTGTGCGTGCGTGCGCGCGTGCGTGTGTGCGTTTGTGTGTGTTTGTAATGCTGCCCTAGTTAGGGGTTTCTGGTTTAGTGACTTGCTCAGAGTCACAAGGTTGGAGGCAAAAAAGAATCAAACCCTGTACCCATGAAGAAGCTTATTAACATCTTGGAGTCTGAATCCTCCACACCAGCTGCCAGACCTCCCTTAACTTCTTTTTTTACTCTAATTAGGCATTAGACTTTCATGGTTCTCATTGTTTGGAAGGTTCATGTCCACACAATCCCTGTTATAGTTCTGTTTACCTTTTAAGTGAATTTGAGTTGTCTGATACTTATGGTTATGAGTTGCTAATGATTTGCTTCTTGTAGTCAGAAGTACAGTGTTGGAATACTCCCTCCCTAATCTGCCTATGGTGTGACTGTGAGTGAGTTACTGGGACAGTATATCTGGGTCAACACTATAAAGGGACACTTTCTGCAGTGAATTTACCTGGTTAACAAAAAGATAAAACATTGTACTTAAAATGTATCCTTTTGGGAGCCTTACCCCACTAATTATTTTAACTTTGTCCAGAATTCCTTTCCAAAGAAACTGAGAATTATTTTGGTCTGTTCCTTGTAGTTTTCTGTCAAATTGTAGTGGATTACAGTCACTAACTAAAGTCAGGCATGTGCATTTCAGACTTTGCGCTTTTCAGAAAATGCTTCATAATGCAAAGCTTATAATTTTATCAACTCCCTAGGTATGTAAGTGAAATATTTAAAAGATATTCCTAATTTTCCTTGTTTCTGATTCTTGACCTAAGAAGTTTGTAGGGCAAAGAGAACATATACTGTAATGTTCTGACCATACCTCTCAACTGTCCAGATTTTCACAGAATGTCCAGATTTTTGCCTCATATTTTTGATCTGTTCCTCATATTTTTGGTCTTTTCCTCTTGACATTTGTAGTTTTCTGGCAAATCATTGGGGACTGAAGTAAGTAAATGATACAGAGTTGAGTTTCAGACTTCATATCATTCAGAAAAATGTAAATCAACACAAAATCTTTTATTCTATCAACTGTTTATAAGAACAATATTTAAAATCTGTCCTTATTTTTGGGTTGTTGTCCTCCCGTTATATTTTGCTTTGTCCAGATTTCTTGTACAGAGAGGTTGAGAATCATGGTTCTGACATGCAGTGAGATGAGGAACATTTCTGGGCCTTTATTTATGAATTTATTAATTTCACTTGATCTCAAGCAAATATCTGAGATTACTGCCATATAAGTGACTGTAACGTATGTGTGTGTGTGTGTGTGTGTGTGTGTGTGTGTGTGTGTGTGTGTGTGTGTGTGTGTGTGTATGTGTATGTTTGTTGTGTGTGTATATGTGTTCACAAGCATGCTTATGGGTTAAAGATTGTTGAAGTATTAGCAATGTAATGGGTAGAATGAAGCAATAATAACTGAAATAGGGTGAAAAGCTAAAGTTTTTTTCTGAGAATTTGTAAGTAGAACATTGAAACAAACTCAGAACCACCCAGGAACCAAAAACTAATATCACAATCA
Source organism: Protopterus annectens (assembly GCF_019279795.1). Classification (NCBI taxonomy): domain Eukaryota; kingdom Metazoa; phylum Chordata; order Ceratodontiformes; family Protopteridae; genus Protopterus; species Protopterus annectens. The sequence goes on from NC_056729.1 coordinate 1,255,242,683, forward strand.
CTTGCAACAATGTACCAGCGAACAAATATTCAGGCACTTGTGCGAATTAAAAACACTTTAATCCATTTTACACACGTATTTCATCATTTTACTTTTTGTGTGTAAAATGTTGGATTGATGTGTTTTTAATTTGTTTAAAACTTTGGATTAAAAAGTCCTTTTAATTCAAACAAGTGCCTGGATATTTGTTCATTTGTACATCGTTGCAGGTGATTGTGAAATTTGTAACTAGAGCTACAAAGAGAGAATATGAGAATAAATTTCCTGTTTTTTTATTTATTTATTTTTTTTTTGTAGTGGTACTTTTCAACTTACTCTCAAGTCTCTGATGTTTGAAGAGTTGGGTGTGTAGTAAAGCACAACTTGCTGTATAACATTTTTGCCTTATAAATAGTGAAAAAGGAAAATTTGACATTGTAACTATTTGACTGTTTTGGCAAACAAGGACAGACTGAGGGTATCAAGTAACTCTTATAAGTACAATGTCCACAGTTTAACCATGGTGTGAACTTCCTTTCTCATTGTTAATTGTAAATGTGTCATATTCTACCTACCTGTTCCACACTGTAGAAGATAGTGCAGTATTACGCATTTTGATGATGGAAGGTTGACTAGGGCTGTAGTTTCTTTAATTCTTTTGCTTGCTGGCGTAGGTGTTATGGACGGTATGGTATTTACGATGTTGCAGTCCTGCTCTAACCTGAATTGCTTGATGTTGATGTTAACTGGAGTTATTGCAACTTGAGTTGATTTGCCTGAGGGTCTCTAATGATTGAAGAGCTGGATATGAGGCAAATCAAGTATAATGTAACACTTTATCCATGCTGTAAGTTCTCTTACCAGCTGTTAGTAAATATTCCACATTTTACCCATTTGTTCCACCTTATGAGAAGTTGTATAGTATTCCATATTTTGACTATGGAAAGTTTACTGTGGCTGTAAATTCTCTTTTGCTTGTCAGTGCTGTGGATGTTATAGCAACATCAAACCATGCTAATCTGTTTGAAATTGAGGAAGCCTCAGCTTAATAATTTAAGGATACATAGTTTTAATTATCTCAGTCATTAAAAATATGTTGTTCTTCTTTCGGCTTTTCCCAGTTAGGGGTCGCCACTGCAGAACTCCGGTCCGCTAATGGTTGGTAGTAGATTTTTTTTACGGGTGCTGAGGTGCCAGCTCGAAGCCCAACTTTCAACGAAGGCATGTCTTTCGAACACTACTCGACCATAGGGAGGACATGCAGACTCCACACAATCTTCTGGTGAGACTTGCTCATATTGCTCATAGGCAGTTATAATGACTTTCAGAACATCATGACCGCACCATTTAAAATTAAACAGATTGAAAAATGTATTCAAATCTCAGAATAGTTAATTGTGACCACACATTCCCTTTTGAGTGCTACCTGCACTCCTCACCTGTCCCTGCTTTTGTGAAATGTCTTTTGATTTTGCTTCAAATGTTTGACATGTTCCTCATAACATTTTTGATTTTCTAGAAAACCACTCTCATTATTATAGTCAGCCAGTAATGCCAGCCATTAGACTTTTAGAATTCTTATTAAAAACTAATGCAAAACTTGTTGATATTAAGTGAATTAGATTAATATTTAAAAATTGTTCCTGATTTTACCCCCCTCCCCCCATTATTTTTGGCTTTGTACAAACTCCTTGACCAAATTAGTTAAAATGTATAATTGTGTGCCAAAACATTCAGATCTAAATTATTTCTATTGGTGTTATTTCAGCAAACCAGAAACAGAATACTAGGCAATTCATGTTGCTACATTTGCTTGGTTCAGTTTTTGTTTGTCAGAGCTATTTTCCTGGAAAGCTAGCATGTTTATTTGTAGTCTTGGTAGCTCAACAGGTAGCACATTCATGTGTAGTACAGATGTTGTGGGGTCTATTCCCATGCCAAGTACTTGGATTCATTTTTTCCAATACTGACACTGCAGTACAGCATAAGGGTGATCTCTTCTTCAGATTAGATATTAATTAGAGGGCCCCATCTGATTGAATTGGTATTAGCTCAGCTGGATGCAAAAGATCTCACAGCACTCTTATCAAAAATTGTTGGTGAAGTTTCCTGGTGTCAGTGCCTAATTTCTCCTAGTCAGTATTAATACTGCCTTGGGTCTCACATGAGAGGAGGCCATTATCCTAGTGGGACTAAACTGGTCAACAAAAAGATTAAATAAATAAATAAATTATGGTTTCCATCATATCTCACTTATTTTTATTATATCTTTGTAGATTCATAGATTCATAAACTGTTACTAGGCTAATGACCTGGGGGGGCTTTCTAAGCCTAGCCAAGTTTTTCTGAAAGAATAATAATGCTCTGTATCCAAATAGGACACTGAGGGCCAAGCATTTATAAGCTACTTCTGTACATAAGGGCCACGGATGCAAGACATGCTGCAAATTTCCTATTCCCCATCCACTTGCCTAGGTTGTACTTAAACTAGATAATAGATGAACTTAGCTTCATGTGGATGGGAAGCCTGTGGCACAGAATGGGCAGACTCTGGGACACACATCTGTTGCTTCAGCATGTTCTCTTTAAGTCGCAGACAAAATTCAGATCCCTAGACCTTGTATTTCTGGTACTCTTTGACCTATGTATATGTAGGAGATTCATAAGTGTGGGGTTTGCAGATGGCTGGTAAGCCAGGCAAAGATCACCCCTCAGCAATCTATAGAAGACTGAGTAGAGGGAAAGGGCTTTAAGGTGCTCTGCATAAGCAGCTTTGTTCTGCTAGGTATTCTTTTTGAAAGGAACCTCTGAGGTTGCTCTAGTTGCTGCAAATGCCTGGTCAGGTACATGCCAAAGGGATTAGTGTAATGTGTGATTGGTCTGATAAGGGCAGAGTACAGTGGGATAATGACCTCTTTGGAACTAGACACCATCCCCTTACTTATAAGCTGCACAGCATAAAAGGATTTCCTCACTACTGTGACCACATGGTGGTCAAAGGTAAGGCTACTGTGTATATATATAGCCAGCTCACTAACCACTGTGTTGACTCTTAGGGGTGTATTATCAACATGGTAATTAGCCGGGATGGTTGACATCCCAAAGAGTGCAATTATGCATTTCTTAGCACTGTGTTTAAGACCAAAGACCATGTCTTTGGCACCATTTGTTAGTTGGAGACAGACCTTCTTGAAGAAATCTAGTGTCTGCAGGAGAGTTGGTAATAACTCCTAGCTTGCAATGATCTGCAGACTTAGTCAGCCATAAACCTTCAGCATTTACTTCCATCTCAGAGAAATAAATGCCAAAAAGGAGCAGGCCCAGTACTGAGACTTGGGGGACTCTGCTAGTGACTGGCTCTTGGAGGAGGTGGCCTCACCTATTTTGAACTCCTGGGTCGTATCAGTGAGCCAGTTGGCTATTTAGTGGATGATAAAAGGGTTTATACCTAAATTAGTGAGCTTTTCTATAATGCCTGAGTAGAATATTTTACCAAAAGCCTTGGCCAGGTTGAGGTAAGCTGTGTGCACAATCTTGCCTTCATCCAATACTTTTCTGACCCTATTAAGAAAAGTCCACTAAATATAATAAGAATGACCTTCCTTTAACAAAGTCAAACTGAGATGGGTCATAGTTTTCAGGTTATCTACGTCCTCATTTATCATGTCCATGATGATCTTTCCATGGCCTAACATATGAGGCTGGTAAGACTTATAGGCCTGCAGTTACCCGGATCAGTGGGTGGACCCCCCTTGTGCAGGGGAATGACTGTAGCCATCTTCTATTCCTTATGCATAAAACCTGACTGAAGGCTCCAGTTGAAAAGTGATTCAAGTGGACCACAGAAGTCTTGTTTCATGCCATTTATTAAACATCCCGGGATCATGATCATCCAGGCCACGAGTTTACTTTCTCTGTCACTGATCATTTATGTACCGGGAATATGGTGGGGCCAGAATCTCTTAGATTGGAGTGTAGGGAACTCATGTGGCAGCTGAGGTTGGAGGCTTATCACCCCCTGGCCTCAATAGCATGTTATCTATCAGCTGTTTTTTGAAATTAAGAAGTTTAGCGAGGTGAGGTTCTCATTGTAGGGTGGATGTTTCTCCCTCTTTATTGTAGAATGGAGATCTCCCCACTTATGCGGTCTGAGTCTGATTTGTATTTGTTCACGCACTTCTAGCGTTTAGCTTGGTAGTATCCATGTTACCAAACCATCAGCTTTGTGGTTAATTCAGTAATTTAGGCTTAGTAACATTTGTGATTAGCCATGTTATTCTATTCATTACCCCTTTAGATTTTTGGTTTTAGTTGTATATTTTAATATTCTAACTTGTGTATTTTTCAATTTGTGCTTATTTTAGGTATCTCAAGGTTCGTATAGTGATAGTTGATTTATGTTGGGTTTAATATAGTTGTTTAATTCTGACAGTTTTTTTATGTATATATGCATATATATATATATATATATATATATATATATATATATATATATATACTTATTTTATAAATATTTATACATTGTTATGTTTTTGTTTCCATTTTATTTATATATTTAATCACGTTATTGTCATTTGATCTTATTTTGTATTGGTGCCTTTAAATAGTGCAAAAAAAAGGGGGGGTGTTCCTTAAGTGTCTGTATATTAAGAGAACTAGTGCAATGGCGCGAGTTTTGTTTTTTCTGATGAAGTTGGTGCAGTGCGCCGATGAAAAGCTTCAGTGTTTGGTTTAAATAAATTCTCTTTTTACTTCAGCGTGCCTGCTCCTTTTTGGTCTTGGATCAGTGAACTCATTTATTCTTTGGACATAGTGGTTATCGTTTGTGTTTCCTGGATTAGCGGTGGTTATTTTAGTTTGTCTTTTTGTATTCAAAGTGGTTTTGGAACCTGTCCATCACCTTTGGAAATAAGAAAGGGTTCAGAGCTGATCCTTGATGTAATCCCAGCTCCACCTTAAACGTATCTGTCACTCCCACCGCAGACGTCACTGCTGCCACACTACCCTCGTACATATCCTGTACCACTCTTACATACTTCTCTGACACTCCTGACTTCATCATACAATACCACAACTCCTCTCTAGGCACCCTGTCATATGCTTTCTCTAAATCCACAAAGACACAATGCAACTCCTTCTGACCTTCTCTGTACTTCTCCATCATTTCCAAGTCCTATGTGCCTCACCAGCTAATTACTGTGCCCCCATTTTGTCCTGGCAAGAAAAAGATCCTCAGGCCACAGCTAATTCAATCCTATTTTCGTGATGACAGGTGTGCAGGGAATTGACCAGAGCTGCTAGTATTTCTGCAAACTCAATGCAAACTGCAATTCTGCCTTTCCAATTTATCCCTTGTAACTTTCCAATTTATCCCTTGTATCTTTCCAGTTTATCCCTTGTATCTTTCCAATTTATCCCTTGTATCTTTCCAGTTTATCCCTTGTATCTTTCCAATTTATCCCTTGTAACTTTCCAATTTATCCCTTGTATCTTTCCAGTTTATCCCTTGTATCTTTCCAATTTATCCCTTGTATCTTTCCAGTTTATCCCTTGTATCTTTCCAATTTATCCCTTGTATCTTTCCAGTTTATCCCTTGTATCTTTCCAATTTATCCCTTGTATCTTTCCAGTTTATCCCTTGTATCTTTCCAATTTATCCCTTGTAACTTTCCAATTTATCCCTTTTATCTTTCCAGTTTATCCCTTGTATCTTTCCAATTTATCCCTTGTATCTTTCCAGTTTATCCCTTGTATCTTTCCAATTTATCCCTTGTATCTTTCCAATTTTTGAATGCTCATTCTCTGTCCTGGCTGAGTCTTCTTCTGCTGCAGCTGGAAATGTTGCATGAACTTAGTGTTTATTTACTTTGCTTATCACTTCAACTAGTTTTACAGTTTCAAATTTAAAGTAAACCTCCTTACTCCCTCGTTCTGTGTGGTGCTATGCTGTTACCACATTACCATGAAATGTTAGTCTGCTACATGAGTCTCAAAGGCAAAAGGAAGGAAGTTGTGGTATTTGTTTACTTTCTGGGTTCCTGCTGAGGTCATCTGCATGTCTGCATTGCGTGATGACATTAACGAGCATGCAGGAAGTAGAAATACCAATGAAAAAATAAACTGGAATTTAAAGGATTCAATCAGAAATTCGTGGCACCTTATTTTAAGCCACAGAGGAGAATTTTCTACTAAACTTTAGGGCAATTGAGAGGTACATTCTTTTATGCTGCTCTCATTATTGTCAGCCTGCAAACCACTCAAATAACCATGTTGTAATAATGTTAAAAAACATAATTACATTCGTGGCTGATATCCCTTATTGATCCAGTCAGTCCATGATATTAAAACTGATAATTTGGTTAGAACTGCCTCACTATCTAATATTTACACAGCTAAAAATGTTCACATCCTTATTTTCCAACCTGAAAACACCAGTCACTAAAAGATATTATTCTGCCTGACTCCCCATCTAGGACTCTTCACTCTACTGGCAAATTCTTACTGTATCCAATTAAATTAAACAACACGGCAGGTGACTTACTGTATTCCTCTCACATCTTTAAAGTTTGGCTTGCTATTCCTTTCTCACTCAAACTAACAACCTAAAATCCTTCAAGTTATTATTGAAACAATGCCTAATGGTTTCATGGCATTACTCATGCACCCACTGGCTAATCCCCCTAAACTATCCTTATCCACTCTATCCCATTCTGCTCTAAAATGACAACTTGATCAGAAATCTTCTGTTTTATCCTGTACTATTATGCCTACCTGGCCACATAAAGTGTACCATACTCTCCTCAACTTTGCATTGTTATAAACACTAATTTTACCATTTTCTTGCTATTATAAGATACTATGGGTCTAACTCTTTTAGTCTAAACTCATTCTAATCTACCTTTGAATGACTTCTCACTTTATTATATTGGCTGTATTGTGAATATATTATGTTTTTATGCCAGCAATTCATATATATCTTGTTAATGTTTTTTTTTTGTTTTTGCACCTTTGTGTGCTCAATCAATAACTATTTTTTCTCATGATTATATGCTCAAATGATTTATTGCATTGCTTATGTATGCAAGTATGTTACCTTCTCTTGGTATCTTGTGGAGCTTTTCTCCCCAGGCCTCCTCTTTTCATCCAGTCAGACCTTCCTGGTGAACAAAAGCAATAAGCAAAACTAAATGAGTGAATAAATAAATAAAAATAATAAATAAATAATTAGAGAAATGGAGTTTTTTTTTGACCACTCAGCTACTGCCTCCAGCACCTCTCCTCATTAACTATGGCTATCAGCCCTTCTGATTTTCCCATGGATTCCATCTGACCCACATCTAGGGCTGGTGGGGACACTGAGGAGGCTGGTGCAGCAGCATACTGTGACCAAGGATTGTAATTTAAACCTCCCACTGTCCCACAGTAGTCTATTATACTCTATAATTGCTACCTTTGGAAGATGCATGCATGCTTCAACGGATGTGCAATCTCACAACCAAGTGGTATACAGCTCACAACATGGAGATCAGCAGTCTCTTAATGCTCCAATCACAGTGAGACTAGGTTACCTCCATCCCTACAGGATGGACAAGTTAATGTTGTCCTCCACACTTTTATCGTTCCCCATCCAGGTCCTCTAGTGTCCATGCTGTTAGTCAAACACAGGTCATCTGGTGTCATGCAAGGGCTTTAATCCTCTGTGCCATGGGGTTGGATCCAAAAATGGAACAGTGTTGAACATATGAGTGGACTTTTGAAGGTACACTTCCACTATTTGGATACATCTGAAGGTGCACTGCCATATGCCACACAATCCTACAGTTAATTAATGCGTGTTGCAATATTTTGCAATATGGTAGTACATTACCAGCTACAACTTGGAGACATAGCAGTATTGCCTACAAAAATATGTTGCAGCAGTGGAAGAGAACTGGGTGTAGAGTCTTTGGGGGAACCACTTGCAGTGGCACTCCATTCAGAGATGAGGTGAGTATACTATATTGCTGCACTGACAAAGATATGGCATCTCTTTCTCAACTACTGACCATGACAATGGTAGTACAGAATAAAACTGATGCATGCATTAATACACCCAGGCTATGCATTACAGAGTACTGACTTGCCATGCTGTGACCAGATGACTGGGTAGTGCATCAGCATCATCACTGTGACACTATGACAGCAATGATGTTATAGGTACAAGGGTCACAGAAGGCAGACACAGTAGCCAATCTGGCAGGTAACATGTTGGGGGAAGTAAGTGATGACATCTTCCAGTGTCAGGGTGGTGTTTACATGTTGTAAGCATTTGCCAAGTGACTGTGTGGCCTGGCAGTTTCAGAGCTGGATGCATTCTGCACAAGGTATGTTGTAGCACTTTGAAAGTGCATAAAGGAAGACCAACAAGGCTTTTCCTGGTTGACAACTAATAAGTGGATGATGTCCATGGCCATAAGGATGTTAATGGCTAGAAAATGGGTGGGTATAGATCTGTGGAAGCCATAGTAGCTGGCCCAGTGAACTGCTGATGAGGCAGAGCCAAATGAGTATCATGAACTAAGACCAAGCAATTGGCCACATGTAGATGTGGCTGCCAAGTCCAGTGGTGACAGTCAATCAGTCTCCAGAGCAGTGTGTTTAATCTGTGTAAAGCTGGCATGTGACCATCTGCTACTCTTTCAGACCCTTCCAGAATGACAGCTTATTTGGCCTGTAGAGGCCCAATGGTGTGCATTTGATTGGATCCTCATGGATGCACTGATGGATATTTTTGCCATTACTGCCCTCAACAGGCATATTTACTTCAAGTTCTTATATGTAATTTCACTTTTGCACATAATTGCACATATTATGCATCACACTCATCATCTTTCTATGGTGTGTATTGTGACGATTGGGGAGAGATGGGCAAAGGCTGCCAGCCTAGTCAAATAGAATTTGATATATAATTATGGCATTTGTAAATAAATGTAAAATACAGGCATGTTTCTTGAGTGTAAAGAATACTGTGAAATGTGGAACTGCAAAATATGTGACAACATTGCACTCTACTGGCTCAGTGAAGCATGTTGTACCCTTTAATGTTAGAATTCGGCTCCAGGGCAGCTGGATGAAGATTTCATGCCCATTGTTTTAAGGCTAAAGTTTATGACTAGAATTTAGATGTGGAAGGTGCTTTATTGCTCTGGTGTCAAGAGACTGGAAAGCATTTTGACTTTGGACATCTAGCTTATCAGCACTCTGCCTTGTGCTCACTTGTATGTTTTAGCACTGTGATTTCTTGTAGGAATAGTTAAAGCTAGTAAAGATTAATTAGGTATTTTTCTTTAAAATTAGACCTGTCCTACTGTATTATTTTAAGTTTTTGTGTGATCTCTGAACTCTTGGATATCTCTGTGGTGTAGTGGTTTTGTCTTGTGTTTTAATTATTTATTATTAAATATTTTTAAAACCTTCTACCTGTAGCTGATTTGTGTAGAGATAAGCTCTAGAGTACATGGCATATTTATAGAGGTTATTGTAATAGGCCACTCTAAAGTAAGCCTTGACTGTTAGTCATACTACCATTGGATAATAATATTGCACAGTAATAATTGGACACCCTTTTAAAGGCCTTTTAGTAGCTGATATTAACTGGGTGGAGGCAGTAATTACTATCGTATAGTCTGGGTAAAGGGGCACAGTTGGAGAATCTGTGTCAGCCTTTCCCAGGAGTGTCTGTGAAGTTGTATAAATACTTATCTCAAACGGTGTCTGTGTGATATGTCAACTACTTGGCAGGGACACAAAGCACTGGTTGGACAGAGAGGGTACTGGAAGTTTTAGTTTGCCCAGTTAGGCTAAGACCTGGACCCAATAGCTGTGCCAGTGGGGAGTCTTATTGGGGATCTGGTGAGCAAGGGAGCAACCAGCCCCTGACTGACTGTGATCTCTGTGTGCACTTAAGGGAAATTGTACTTTACTGTGTGTATTAGTTATCCTTTCCTCTTCTAGGAGATGACTTCCCTGGTGTTAGTGGTGAGGATTGAGACTCCTTGATTGCTGGGCCAGGGAATGGTCGTCACAAGTGTTTGGCTGTGGAGATACAATATCCTCAGAGAATGGACAGCTCAACCTTTCTGCAGTGGACTTAAAAATTCAGCTGGAGCTAAAGAGACTTGAGTTGGAGGCTAGGCGTATGGAACTAGAAGCAGCCAAGAAAATGAGGAGTCTACAAGCTGGGGAAATTGAATGGCAGAGGAGGCATGAGAGGGAAATGCTGACTCTTCGCCAGAGTCATGGAAGTAATGGGGAAGGAAGTAACCGGACCTCAGAAGCACAAAAGGTCAGTAAATTTCTTCCACAGTTTAAAGAGGGGGATAATTTTGATAGCTTCATTCATATGTTTGAGCGGGTCTGTAAACAGTACAAAGTTGACCAAAGGCTCTGGGTATGGTTCCTGAGCCCCCTACTCCATGGTAAAGCTGTAACTTCTTTAGCAAAAATGCATGACACTGACTGTTTTGATTACACTGCTGTAAAAAGACACTTGTTGGAATATTTTAAGCTAACACCTGAAATATATAGGAAAACGTTTCGTGAGCATAGATGCAAGGCAGATGAAAATGTATGTGAATATGTTGTTGAACTGAGCACTTATTTTCATAGCTGGGTGAGTGGATGTCAGGTCACCACTTTTGATGGGCTGGCAGACCTTTTGGTAAGGGAACAAGCCCTTAGCACTTTGCCTGAGGACATGAGGATCTGGTTAGCTGATAGACAGTGTGCTACTTCAGATAAGTTGGGGAAGAAGGGAGACCTATACCTAGCAAGCAGGGCAGCCCTGGACAGGAAAGGCACCTCCAGTACTGCTCATAGGACTAAAGGAACCCATGGTGGGCAGCACAGACTGCCCCAACAGAATCTGCCAGTAGCAGGGGAAGCCACCAGTTCAGGTACACATCCAGGAGCTAGGGTTAAATGTTTTGAATGCAGCCAGTGGGGCCATGTAGCATGCAGATGTCTATGGAGGCAAGGTGAGGGAGCCAGTAAGTGGGAAAGACAAAATGCCAACAGTTTGTTGTCTTCTGACAACAGGGGTATGGAACTACCATCCTGCAGATGTCCTGCGAGGGAAATATTTGGATGAGGCAGTACTATGTACTTATGCAGTTACATGCAGTGAGGCTAGGAGACAAGCATGTTGGTCTGGTAGCCTGGGGGGAGACCCATACAGACTGCATACTTGCAGCCAGGACTGCTGAGGTGGTTACTTCAGGGAGTGAGCTATGCTGTAGCAGTGAGACTGAATGTGAGCCACAGCTGCTTGTGGATACTGATGTTCCCTTGGACAGAGTAACTGCAAAGTTAGCGGTGAGTAGTAGTACCCAGGCTGACAGTGAGGAACCGTTGTCAAAGGATGACATACTTCCAGTGGAAGGGGAGCTGAGAAGGGTTACAAGGAGAGACTTGAGACAGGCTCAGCTCTCAGACTCTACATTGCAAGACCTGATGCAGGTAGCTAGGGAGACACCTGATTCTCAAGGGAAGGGGGAATCTGTATACTGGAACAAAGGGTTACTGTACAGAGAGTGGACCCCTGAGGGAGGGTTAGAAGGTGAGAGAGTACAGCAGTTAGTAGTGCCTAGAGCTTACTGTCTGGTGCTTATAGCCATAACCCATGATATTCCCTTTGCAGGTCATATGGGCATAAAACGTACAAAGAGGCATATTATGCAAAACTTCTATTGGCCTGGATTTTCCAGAGATGTAACAGGGTACTGCAGGACTTGTGAGCAGTACCAAAAAGTAGGCAAGGCAGGAGACAAGGTGAGAGCTCCTTTGATGCCTTTGCCTGTGATTGAGGAGCCATTTCAGAGGGTAGCTATGGATATTGTGGGTCCACTGAGTACCCCAAGTTCCACAGGGAAAAAGTATATCCTAGTGATTGTAGATTATGCTGCACGATACCCTGAGGCAGTGGCTTTGTCCTCCATTGAGGCCGAGAAGGTGGCAAATGCTTTGTTAGAGATTTTCAGCAGGCTAGGTTTCACAAAGGAAATACTGTCTGACAGAGGTGCCAATTTTGTGTCAGGGCAAGGACAAGGGCTTGTCTGTGGAAGTCCTGTGGAGTGAAGCACATGAAGACCACCCCCTACCATCCCCAGACTAATGGTCTTGTTGAGAGGTTAAACTCTAGAATCAAGCCCATGCTACGGGCATTTGCAGATAAGTTTAAGAGGGAGTGTGACAAACATTTGCCCCATCTCTTGTTTGCTTACAGAGAGGTTCCCCAGGAATCCACATGTTTTTCACCCTTTGAGTTGCTGTAAGGGCATAGGGTGAGAGGACCCCTAGATTTAATTCGAGATGAGTGGGAAGGTGTGTGTGAGTCTCACAAGGAGTCTGTTGTGGCATATGTCCTGAACCTCAGGACAAGGCTCAGGGAACTCATGGGCCTGGCCCAGGAGAACCTAGCAGAAGCCCAACAACAGAAAAAGGTGTGGTATGACAGGAATGCTCGAGCTAGAGAGTATGCTGTAGGGCAGCAGGTGATGGTTCTCATTCCTGTCAGACACAACAAGTTGCAGGCAGCTTGAGAGGGACCCTACAAGGTGGTAAGAAAGGTAAGTGATGTTAACTACATGGTGGAAGTGCTAGGCAGATGGAAGGGGCACAAATTGTACCATGTTAACATGATGAGACCGTTACCATGATAGGGAGGCCCTGGTGCTGAGCATTTGCAGTGGATTGCAGGAGGAGTCTGGGAGAGATCTTGTGACTGATCTCCTCAGTGAGGTTTGGGCTGACACCTCGGTGGAAGGGGTAGCAATGTCCCAGCAGCTATCTCCTACCCAGGTTTGTGAAATCTGAGCAGTGTTGTAGGAGTTTGGGGGCATGTTCACTGGGAAACCATGGAGCACCCACCTGGTGCAGCACCAGGTGGATACAGGATCCCAAAGGCCTATCAGGCAGGCCCCTTATAGGGTGCCTGAGAGAGTCAAACAGACTTTGAGGGAGGAGGTACAGGAGATGTTAGAACTAGGGGTGATTCAAGAGTCCAACAGTTCCTGGGCCTCACCAGTGGTGTTGGTGCCAAAGAAGGATGGCAGAAACATGTTCTGTGTGGATTAAATAGTCACACAGAGTCAGATGCTTACCCCATGCCTAGGACAGATGAGACCCTAGAGCAGCTGGGTGGGGCTAATTATCTTACAACCATTGATCTTACCAAGGGTTACTGGCAGGTGCCCTTGACTCCCAGTGCGAGAGAGAAGTCAGCCTTTGTGACTCCTTTTGGCTTGTATGAGTTCACAAAGATGCCCTTTGGGATGAAGAGTGCCCCAGCAACTTTCTAGAGGCTGGTAGATCATATCTTAGCAGGACAGGAGGGTTTGCCCTTGCTTACATGGATGATATTGCTATCAACAGCCATTCCTGGCAAGAGCACCTTCAGTATGTCACTGAGGTGATGGGCAGACTACAGAGGGCAGGGTTGACCATTAAGCTGAGCAAATGTTAGGTGGGAATGGCAGAGGTCTCCCACCTAGGACATAGAGTGGGGAGTGGTAAGATAAGACCAGAACCTGCCAAAGTGGAAGCTATTTAGGCATGGCCTGCACCTGTTACCAAAAAGCAGGTGAGGGCATTCTTAGGGACAGCAGGGTACTACAGAGAATTCGTTCCCAATTATAGTACCATAGATGCTCCCCTCACAGACCTGACAAGAAAGAACAGGCCAGATAAGGTAGTGTGGACCCCAGCATGGGAGCAGGCATTTCAGAAGCTTAAGGAAGGTTTGGGAGGACCCCCTGTGTTAGCCAGTCCAGACTACAGCAAAGACTTTGTTGTGCAGGTGGATGCTTTAAACTATGGGGTGGGGGCTGTACTTAGCCAGATTTCTTCAGAGGGGAGAAGAGCACCCAGTGGTTTATCTCAGTCATATGCTCCAACCCAGGGAGGAATGGCTATGCAGTGGTAGTAAAGGAATGTCTAGCCATAGTGCGGGCACTACAAAAATTTCAGCCTTGTCTGTTTGGAAGAACATTCACTGTGATGGCAGATCACAAACTGATAACATGGTTAAACAGAGCCAGTCAGCAAATGCCAAGTTGCTAAGATGGAGTCTGTGGTTGCAAGTATATGATATATCTGGGAAGCACCACAGTGGGAGTAGCAATGCCAATGCAGATGGGCTATCAAGTCAGGGAATGGGGTGAGGTACACACAGATAGACCTGACACTCTCAAGTGATGTTTCTCAAGGGGCACTTGAAAAACTTGCTTGAGTTCCCCGGGGGGAAGAGATGTGATGATTGGGGAGAGATGGGCGAAGGCTGCCAGCCTAGTCAAATAGAATTTGATATATAATTCTGGCATTTGTAAATAAATGTAAAATACTGGCATGTTTCTTGAGTGTAAAGAATACTGTGTAATGTGGAACTGCAAAATATGTGACAACATTGCACTCTACTGGCCAAGTGAAGCATGTTGTACCCTTTCATGTTAGAATTCAGCTCCAGGGTGGCTGGATGAAGATTTCATGCCCATTGTTTTAAGGCTAAAGTTTATGACTAGAATTTAGATGTAGAAGGTGCTTTCTTGCTCTGGTTTCTGCTAGCACATACATGTGAAATGTCTTGTATTGTAAGTTTCTAAGAAGGTATTAGATTGCTAAATAAGGCAGTTTGTGGCCCGAGAATTCAGACCAGGTGTTAAGATGATGCAATATGAATACTGGGAAAACCTAAGTGTCAAAAATGATGTAATTTTGTGAGGGCCTTAGAGACTTGTTTGTTAGTAATGTTTAAATACTATTTCTCACAAGAGACTGGAAAGCATTTTGACTTTGGACATCTAGCTTATCAGCACTCTGCCTTGTGCTCACTTGTAAGTTTTAGCACTGTGATTTCCTTTAGGAATCGTTAAAGCTAGTAAAGATTAATTAGGTATTTTTCTTTAGAATTAGACCTTTCCTACTGTATTATTTTAAGTTTCTGTGTGATCTCTGAACTCTTAGATATCTCTGTGGTGTAGTGGTTTTGTCTAGTGTTTTAATTATTTTTTATTAAATATTTTTAAAACCTTCTACCTGTGGCTGATTTGTGTAGAGATAAGCTCTAGAGTACATGGCATATTTATAGCAGTTATTGTAATAGGCCACTCTAAAGTAATCCTTGACTGTTAGTCATACTACCATTGGATACTAATATTGCACAGTAATAATTGGACAACCTTTTAAGGGCCTTCTAGTAGCTGATATTATTAACTGGGTGGTGGCAGTAATTACTACCATATAGTCTGGGTAAAGGGGCACAGCTGGAGAATCTGTGTCAGCTTTTCCCAGGAGTGTCTGTGAAGTTGTATAAATACTTATCTCAAAGTGTGTGTGTGTTGTATCAGCTACTTTGCAGGGACACGAAGCACTGGTTAGAAAGAGAGGGTACTGGAGGTTTTAGTTTGTCCAGTTAGGCTGAGACCTGGACCCTATAGTTGTGCCAGTGGGGAGTCTTATTGGAGACCTGGTGAGCAAGGGAGCAACCAACTCCAGACTGACTGTGTTCTCTGTGTGCACTTAAGGGAAATTGTACTTTACTGTTGTGTATTAGTTATCCTTTCCTCTTCTAGGAGACGACCTCCCTGGTGTTAGTGGTGTGGATTGAGACTCCTTGATTGCTGGGACAGGGCACGGTTGCCACATGTATTACTACAGTCTGTGCAAGGATGACAAACCAGTGCATCCACTGATTCATACCAAGTGTGATATCAGGTCAGGACAGTACTTATCATCAGGCCACAAATATTCCTCTGCCCTGTGGGGGGTGTGCACACGTCAGAAACAGAACAGTCAAAGGATGACATCAGTGATGATGACTCTTGTGTAGTTTGAATCAAGGTCACACTGACAGGACATTCAGAACTGAACAGAAATATACTTCCCCTACCATATCGCCCCATATGTGATGTGTCTGTGCTCTCCAATGCTGGCATTGCTGAAACTGCCAGTGCATTATCTTATTGTCATGTGTACATTGGCATGTGTAACAGTCACAGGTGATCTATTCCAATGTGTCATTCTGCTTTGCTGGACCTCTCACCAGTGTAGCCTTTGAAAGTATAAAGGTAACATGTTAATGATAATGTTAAGCTGTCTGTAAGGTAAAGTGTTATTTTCTCTGAGAGGAAAGCAATGACCTCTGTACCTTCTATAATATGTTTGATTGCTTCCCTCTCTTATCTTCTTCTATCTTTTAAGTCTCTCTCCCTTTCTAAACTAATGCATACATAAAGTTATTTCACAATACTTTCTCAGTTATTTCTCCAGCTGCTATAGCCTCATTTAAAGCCAAAGTCACTGCAATACTTCCTGTTACAGTTAATTTTGGTGTATAATAAAAGCAATCTAGCAGTTTGTGTTACTGTTTTTAAAATTATCAGGACTTGTCTTACCTTCTGTCTTTCTGCAGTTTTATAGATTGTTTTCCTGGTACTTACTCCACTGTGGGCCGACCCACTCTGTTCAGTCCTCGCTACACTCAGGCTTCACTCTGTTCTTCTACCCTACCCCCAATTCACACCAACCTTAACTATATCTGCATTTATACCTCACTTACTCTGCCTCTTCTATTCATCCTCCTATCCTTTACCTAATTGCACTATGCAGTCACAGACTGTTCTTGTTATATCATCTCCACCCACTTCTGTTCTAAACTCCTTCTTGAATCTCACTCTTCTCCATCCCCCATCAAAACCTGCTTATTTTCCATACTAGTATCACTGTCCATTACCTCATCTCACCATACTGCAAGATTTTTACAATACTAACCATCCTGTTTCCCCCGTTTCACCTTAGACATCCTCCTCCTCTCATTCCTAACATCCCCACCAGTAGTAATAATAAATAAGCACACCTCAACAATTACTTCATCCTCACCTATCAACCATCTTCCCGCTGACTACTCAAACATTTCTTCAAGCTTATTTCTCATAACTCCATTCCACTGTTGTAACCCCAAAGTACTAAAAAATGTCAGTCCCAATGTCAAGGTAATACATCTACCCATCTCTACTAAAAATGCCATAATAAACAAACCATCTTCTCCACCATACATCAGTATTGTGACCTCACCCCAAACCAGATCACAATCAAACTCCAAACCAAAGAATACATCCTAAAAGTTTAAAAACGGTCACTCTAAACATTAGAAACATATGCAACAAAATCACAGATTTTCATGCCTGGATGACCCAACACAACCCCAACATCCTTATCACAACAGAGACATGACTAAAGCCTGAAATAAAAAAAAAAAATACTGAAATACCACTCATGGTATTAATATTATTAGGCTTGATAGAACACATAAAAAAGCAGGTGAAATAGCTAAATCTTCCAAAATATGCTCATAGTAACCCCCTATACAGGCACAATCCCAATTTTTGAAAATCAGAAATCCAAATCTCATTCCTAAAACTTAATAGAACCAAGAGCATATGCATTGCTGTGCTATATATTCCACCAAGACAGAACATCATAATAATTCAAAACATATTATCCTGGAAATCAAATAAAATCATAAATTAAATTATCCTTTTTGGTCATGCAAGCATTGACTGGCAGTCTTTATCTGCAAAGTCATCAATCAAAAGCATGAACCTCTTTGGATTCACTCATCTTATTAATACACCAATAAGATATGTCAAAAAATAACTCCCAACAATCTATCCTGAACTGGATTCTGGCAATCAACCCATCTAATTTTACCTCCTCAGGCACCCTCCCTGACACACTAAGTGATCACCTACCACCTTGTACCCAAAGGAGTATTACACAACTATCAAAGGAACATAAGCTCAAAACTACCCGTAATTTCTCCAATTTCTCTAAGGAGTCTTTCATTAAAGCTCTAGAAGTAGTTAACTGGCCCATTCTAAAAGTACTCCCCTTAAATGATGCAGTTGAATACCTCAGTGCAGCATTTCTAAATATTTTTAACACCTTAGCACCACAGCATACAAAATGAATTAAAAACAGACATACTTCATGACTCACAACCGTGGCAAACTCTTCATGAAAGACAAACCATGGATTAACTAGTAAAAGAATAAAAATGACAAAAATTAGCAACTGTTCAGACAGCTATGAAACCAAGTCAATAAACAAGTTAATAGGGATAAAAAGTCTTATTATACTCATTTGCAAGATAGCCATTAAAACAACCCTAAAAAGTTCTGGTCCTCCATATCCTCTCTCATCAACCCAGGTACAAAAACAGATCTCAGCCCATACTCAGACATTCCTTCTCTTCAAACAGCTACATATTTCAATACATAATTCATAGAATACGTGGTCAGCATAACCTCAAACTCACCTAACACACCCCCTTTCATACAGCTAACTTCCCCTTCCTTACACCCTAGCACATTTCCTTCATATAACTCACCCAACTGCAACCTCTCCAAGACACATCAGACAACTCCACCCACTTTACCTTTCAACCAATTTCTATAGCTGCCTTAGAAACGTTTTTACCCAAACTAAAACTCTGCTCCTCCACAGCCAACAACCTCCCCCAGAATATTTAAATCTAGCTGCAGATGCAATAGCATACCCAATCAGCATTCTTATTAATAGATCAATAATGGAATCTTGTGTCCCTAACTTGTGGAAAAAGGCTCATATTATCCCATTATATAAAGAAGGTAATTCCAATGACATTACAAATTTATGTCCCATAGCCATCCTGTCTTCCCTCTCTACAATAATTGAAAGATGTATACATCAACAATTTCTCCACTATCTCTTACAAAACAAGCTAATCACCAATACAGAACCTGGATTTTGGGCAGAGCACAGCACCTCCACTGCATTACTATCATTTACAGACACTGTTAAGAAAGCTTGCAACTCCAATAAACTTGTGTCTGCAGTATTTCTAAATCTGTCAAAAGCCTCTCTCCCAGTAAACTCCTCAATCAACTTTCCACCCTGGGTCTATCATCTCCATCTATCCAATGGTTGTCTAGCTACCTTGCCAAAATGCAACAAGCTATAAAATGCCAAGGGTCCATCTCTGCATGCCTTCCCACTTCCACAGGAGTCCCACAAGGATCCATTCTTGGTCCTCTACTATTCAATATTTTTATCAATAATCTACATTCATATTGTGAAGGCATCTTGATTAAATATGCAGATATCTCTACCATCATCTGCTCTTCAAAACAGCTTATCTCACCTCCAAGAAATAACTCAACAACCTGTCATCTCCATTGAAACCTGGATTACAAGAGCACAACTCCTACTCAATCCACAAAAAAATCAAACTCTTCTTCTTTACCACAAAATCTCACACCTCTAAAAAAGCATCTTTCAAAAGCTTTTTGGCAAACAGGACTGAAATTGAACTAGTCCACTATACCAAACTATTAGGAGTCATAATAGATGACAATTTTAATTTGACCTCCACATTCAAAGCAATATCAAGAAAACCCATTAAAACTAAGCATGCTATACAGAAGCAAATGTTTTCCGAGCACATCCACAAAAATTACTCTAGCCAAAACCTACATTCTGTCCTCCCTAATCTGTGGAACACCAAATCTAATCAATTTACAATCATTAATAAGAACCTTTTCAAGCTGCTACAACAACATTGCCACGTTTGCTACTAATTCATCCTCCTGTACCATCACTGTGAAGCTCTGCATACCCTTAGCTTACTGGAACTACTCCTCCACCTCTCCTACATTCAGCTTATAACACTACATAAAATCATACACAAACCATTAGTCTGTCCAGTTGTCACCCCTTTAAACAACATATATTTCCCTAAAAGAACTCTGAGATCAGAAGATAAACATGTTCTCACCAAAAATAAACCAAATAAATCCCCTGGCTAAAGCCTATACTCATACTCAGTAGCAGAAAAAAAGGAACTTCTTACCTATATCCACCAGAACTATTTCTAATCTACCCACCTTTAAATGCTACTTAAAAGAATACTTTACAAAATCTGGAATTGCTCCTGTGCCAATCCTGGCTGAACTTACTCAGTATACTTCACTCACCCCGTTCAACCTAAATCCCACTTGACAACCCTCTCCAGCCTCCTACTCCACTCCTTTCTTTTGTTTTTCCCACTACCTTACCTTATCCACTTCATCTCTGCAGTCCTTTCCTTTGCTTCTTCCTCTTTCCTCCCTACTCACCTTAGTTACCCGAAGACACCCTACACTGCACTCTTCTTATAATCCCTTTCTTTCCATTCTTCTTCCTTGTTCCTTCTACAACCATAATATGAACACAGTCTCTCCTACTAAGATATCCCTCAATTTCCTCTCATTGTCTCTAATCATGTAATCTCTAATATCCCTTTAAATATCTTATTAGAATTATCTTAGGACTCATTTATCACATACTAATCTATGTAACAAATAATATGACTACTGAGTTTTTCCTCACATATTTTCTCCAACTCCTGTTATTGTTTTTCATTGCACTCTACTACGAAACATATTTTCTTTGTTTCTATGTATTTCTCATTACATTTTTTCAGTCTTACGTTTTTAGCATAATATGATACTTTGTGATTTAAAATATCTGTATTTGATATTTGAAAGATTATCCCCCGGATTCTCATAAGCTTGCACAGAGTGCAAGAGCAGGAGCTCAAGCAGGCAATATGTCTGCCATGCGATCAAGGAACAGCCTGCAGGGGCGTGCATGAACGCTCCTGCACTAATCTTGCACGGACTAAGCCCTGGTATGCAAATCACCCCATTTGCAGGTGAAATCCATGCAAATGAGGTGATTTTGCAATCCAGGAAGCTTGCAGCAGTCCGTGCAAGACTAGTGCAATCTGTAGAAATGTACTCAGTTAGTAACCGAGTACATTTCTGCATAATCCAAAATGGAGCTATGACAGCTCCAAATAAAGGCTGCATATCATGTAGTAAGCATGGCAATGGCCAAGTATAAGGCCACTGGCATTGCAAACAGTTTAAAAAATAAAAAAAATCAACGTTTATTTTTTTTGCCGATCTCTGCCGTTTAAGCTTAGGGCAGCGGTGCACAAATGGGATCGGGGGGAGAATAATAAAATAAACTTAAATAAGCATTCTAACTAAAATCTGTAGTCTGCCATGCAAGTCATTGGCAGGCCGAAGACCATCTGGCTAGTGAGTAGTGGTTGCTAAGGGGGGAGGCTCAGTGTGAGACATGTAACTATACATTAGCAGGCAATCCTGCACAAATGATGGGAAGGATAGTGAATCACAGTTTTCCCCAGCATGTGAGTCAGGTCCCAACAGTGTAAGAGTAGGAATAGCCTGGTGCAACCTCAGGAGTTAGGTGACATTGTGAGGGGTGTCAGGCATACTATAAGCAGATTGGAGCCCTGTGGCTTGGGTTTGTCCCTAGCTTAGCATAGCTAAGCTAGGGGGTGTGTGTCTAAACCTGCATAGCACTCTTCACAAAGCCTACGCAGGTGGTTTTACAGGAAGAAAAAAGAAGTTAAACCAGGAAATAGCAGCAGTGTGCACATTTGAGCATTCCATCTGTGTGGCGCGCACATGGGCTTAAACAGGAATGTAATCGGAAGGGAAAACAGCAGTACGAAGGTAATCAAGGAGAACTAGCTTAGCTGGCAGGCAAAATGTATCAGAATCAGACAATTACACAGGCAGCAGACCAGTCCAGCCCAGACCAGAACACTACTATAAATTAAGCAAACACCTCCCCCCTAGTTTTTCCCACACTCTACACCACCAGTGTAAACAAAGAGGGGAACTTTTATCACTCACAACAGCAAAATGCTAGGGACTGCAATAGCTATCATACAACTTGTGGAAGAGGCTTGTGGAAGAGGCTGAGGGTGATGAGGATGGGAATGCTGCCGACCAACCCACAGTGAGGAGATGGAGAAGAGTGTACAGACCCAGGGTAACCTACCAAGGGAGCTGGAGATAGTGGAGCACTATAGGGTGGACAGGGACCTCCTACAGCAAATTGTTGAGCTGTGCCAGCCATGCCTGGCACATAGAACTAACAGAGGGGAACCCATCCCAATGGATACCAAGGTATGTGTAGGTATGTGTAGGCCTAAAGAATAGTAGCTACAGGTACCTTCCAAAGGCCAACTGGGGATATGATGGGGATTTCACAGGCATCAGCATCCAGGGTACTCCACTAGTTCCTGGATGCCATGTCAGCACATGTCAGTGAGCACGTATATTTCCCCAACACCTGTGAGGCATTGGCCAGCAATATGTGTCTCTTCCACCAAATATCAGAATACCCTGAGGTAGTGGGTGCAATAGACTGCACGCACATATGCATCAAAGCACCACCCAGTGAGCACGGTAGGGTCTACATCAATTGCAAGGGCTTCGCCTCCATCATCTCCCAGGTCATGTGCGATGACCAGGGCATAATAATGAACGTGTGTGCTGGCTGCCCTGGAAGCTATCACGATTCCCACATCTGGCATCAGATGCAGCTGTACCAGAGATTTGCCAATGGGGAGCTGTGGCTGATGACACCCATCAGAAATGCACACACACCCAAACAAGAACTCCACAATGAGGCACACGCACAAACAAGAATCATAATAGAGCATGTGTTTGGGATGCTCAAGTTATGGTTCCAGTGCCTGGACACATCTGGTGGAGCCTTGCAGTACTCACCAGCTACATGTACCCAAATTGTCCTTGTATGTGCCATGCTACACAATATGATCCTGTGGAAACAGCTGCAGCAGGAACAGCACAGGGCAGGGCCACACAGCCCCCCACCATTGCCAAGGCCTGCACAGGCACAGAGTGATTTGGAGGAGGAACAACCTGAGCCTGCCCTAGTAGACAAAATGAGATGTGCCCAGTATGCCCTGGCCTTGGCAAAGAGGCAATGCATAGCACACACACTGACATGGGAGGGACCTAGGGATTAGCACCTCTCTCTGACTGTCACATACAGTAAAAGGAATGCCAAACATTACATTACCTGTGCCTAACCATGTGTAGGGAGTGTACTATGTGCATCTAACATAGGCAGCCCTGCAGCACCACCCTCAATACTGGGACACCCACAAAGTAAGTGATTCATACATGCCAGTCAGGGGGAGGGTCACATACCCAACAACTGTCACAGCCAGCAGGACAGGTGTAGACAAACACAAACAAATGCTGTGCTATGGCCTCTTAATGAGGCCTATGGGTAACCTCGCCCCAGGCCTACACAGACAGACTACAGCAGGCCAGGCAGTGGGATGTCAGTTCTGAAGGCTAGAAAGTCAGAAACTAATATGTAGGCAATTAAAAGCTAAGATGTGTAGTACACTGGTATGCCTCTAGCCAGCACAATAGGTAAGACTACAGACTAAAATGGAGTACCCAACATACCAGCACAGTCATAGCAAATGTGTACAAGTGTCAGGTGTGCCCCCCATCCTATGCAGAAATATAGTAACAGTCAGGTGTGCCCCCCAATCCTGTGTAGAAATGTAGAAATAGTCAGGTGTACCCCCCATCTGACGTAGAAATATAGTAACAGTCAGGTGTGCCCCCCAATTCTGTGTAGAAATGTAGAAATAGGCAGGTGTGCCCCCATTCTATGTAGAAATATAGTAACAGTCAGGTGTGCCCCCCCAATCCTGTATAGAAATGTAGAAATAGTCAGGTATGCACCTCATTTGATGTAGAAATATAGTAACAGTCAGATGTACCCCCCAATCCTGTGTAGAAATGTAGAAATAGGCAGGTGTGCCCCCCATCCTATGTAGAAATATAATAACAGTCAAGTGTGTCCTCTCCAAACCTGTGTACAAATGTAGAAACAGTCAGGTGTGCCCCCCCCCGCTATGCAGAAATATAATAACAGTCAATGTCAAATGATCGATGGATACCCTGCAGATACAGCATGCTACCTGTTGGTGTACAACACAAAGGTCAGCACTGCAGTACGAACTACCTGGACTTGATCCACACATGCAATACAGACAGCCATACTGGGCATGCTCACACACTTAGAGAAATGAAGGCAATGTCAGCCAACAACATACTGAAAGGTCATACTGGGCATGCTCACACACTTAAATGCATGAAGGCCATGTCTGCAAACACCAGTGGACCAGACATATCTGGAAGTCGCAATTGTTAGTGCATACACTCATCAGTATGCAACACTCATGCCTTAAACACACTGTGGATAGAAATACAGACATATATGTAAGGACAACACACTATAATAAGCCAATGGTAGATGGACATAGATGTGTGGAAGAGGGTGACTGTGACAAGGAGCCATCCAGGCCTGCCCCACCCAGGACACAGCCAAAGGGCCCCAAACACATGACGTGCAGATGTCACTCACTGCAGATACTAGCCACCAGTATCTGTCAGCATTACAGACTATGTGGTGCACGTGCCAGCTGTGCAACATGACTGTACAAGGATGTAGTCATCTAGCAGCTGTATACATGTACCTGTGAAATACGACCCTGTGTGTGCCTGCATGTGGCATGTTAATCCCTAGATTAATGGGTTATGGCCCATGCACACACACTGCCCTCCCCATAGCCCTACTATGACAAGCCTGCTGTGGTCATCCAATGTGAAATACACATTTGGGAGAATCATAGCCTAGTAATTTCTGTGGCATGTCCCATAACTGCATACTGCTGTAGTGTGATAAACTAGTTTGGTAGGAGTTCTAATCCCAGACTTGGCAACTGTCTGTGTCTTCGTGTGCATGTCTGTCTGACTGTGTAGAGAGCAATGCTTTTTAGGGTAGTCACACTCCCAACAATTCAAATGCTCAACTTTAGTAAGGCTGCTGATGTCATCCACCTAGAAATACACCTCTGGAAAGATAGTAGCCCAGTAATCGCTGTAGCATGTCATGTAACTGTGTACTGCTGTCGTGTGATGAAGTAGTTAGGCTGGTGTTCTAATACCAAACATGGCAAGTGTGTGTCTGTGTAGAGAGCAATGCTTTTTAGGGTACTCACACTGCCTACAGGTCATATACTCAACTTTGGCAAGGCTGCTGTTGTCATCCACCTAGAAATACACCTCTGGGAAGATTGTAGCCCAATAATCTCTATAGCATGCCCTGTAACTGCGTACTGCTGCCATGTGATAAAGTAGTTAGGCAGGTGTTATAATCCCAGACATGACAAGTGTGTGTGTGTGTCTGTCTGTGTAGAGAGCAATTCTTTTTAGGGTACGCACACTGCCTAAAGGTCATATACTCAACTTTGGCAAGGCTGCTGATGTCATCCACCTAGAAATACACCTCTGGGAAGGCTGTAGCCCAGTAATCTCTGTAGTGTGTCTTATTACTGCATACTGCTGTAGTGTGATTAAGTAGGTGTTCTAATCCCAGACATAGCAAGTGTGTCTGTCTGTGTAGAAAGCAATGCTTTTTAGGGTACTCACACTGCCTACAAGTCATATACTCAACTTTGGCAAGGCTGCTGATGTCATCCACCTAGAAATACACCTCTGGGAAGGGGGTAGCCCAGTCATCTCCGTAGTGCATCCTGTAACTGCGTACTGTTATAGTGTGACAAAGTAGTTAGGTAGATGTTCTAATCCCAGACATGGCAAGTGTGTGTATCTGTCTATGTAGAGAACAATGCTTTTTAGGGTACTCACACTCCTTACAATTCATATGCTCAACTTTGGCAAGGCTGCTGATGTCACCCACCTAGAAATACACCTCTGGGAAGGTCGCAGCCCAGTAATCTCCATAGCATGTGCTGTAACTGAGTACTACTGTAGTGTGGCTTAGAACTGTGTTAGGGTTCCATCCCCACCTATGGTGGTTCTGGATGTTTTGTGTGTGTTACAATGCCTGTGTAGGGAGCAATGCATTTTAGGCTAGTCACACGCAGTACATTTCAAATGGCCTACTTTGGCAATCCTGCTGATGTCATTCATTGTGAAATACACCTTTGGGGAAGGAGTTTTCCAGTAATTCCTGTGGTGTGGCTTATAACAGCTCCATGCTGTAGTATGATATAGACCTCTGTTAGAGTTCTATACCCACACATGTCAGTTCTGGATACTTTGTGTGTGTGTCACTGTGTAGGGAGCAATGCATTTTAGGCTGCTCACTACAATTCGAATGTCTTACTTTGGCAATCCTGCTGATGTCATCCAATGTGATATACATCTTTGGGGAAGGTGTACTCCACTAATCTCTGTGACATGTACTATAACTGCGTAATGCTGTAGTGTAATAAACTAGTTAGGTAGGGGTTCTACTCCCAGATATGATAGGTGTGTGTACATGTGTGTTTGTAACTCGTATCCTGTGTGGAGGTGGTTGTGAGTGTGTGACATCTGTGGCCGATGTGGAGTGGGTTTTGCATATTTCATATATGGTGACCCTACTATATATCACAATGTCCACTGTACAGGGATATCAGATGTGAAATAGCTGAGAGGCTGGGGTGCAAAGCCATATCCATACATGTGACATCAAGGCCAGGCAATCACAGTTAGCAACCCCAGTATTACCCAGAGCACACTCTCAACCCATGTCTCATACACACCACACATGCCCAGGCAACAGCCAATATAGGTTCATAGGTTCATAGGTAAGTACTAGGCTATCTGCCCAAGGGCATTTATAAGCCTAGCCAGAATGTGTTGGCTTTCGCCACCCCCTTAGAATAGTACCCTGTGCCTCTGCCCAGCAGAGCCATTAGTTCCTTGCATCACTGTCCAACAGAGCCACTGCAGTAATACCAGGGGTAAATTTTCTGTTTCCCATTCACCTGTCAAGGTTTCTCTTGAAAAGTGTTAGTGAGGGGCTCTGTCTAATGTATATTGGAATCCTGTTCCAAAGCATGGGGAGTCTCTGGGATAGGAATCTATCTTTCCAGCATGTCCTATTTATCATTGTGGTGAGGTTTATATCTCTAGAGCATGTGGCTCTCCGGGATTTGTTTTTTTGTTAGATGGAGCATGTCCATCAATTCTGGGTTGGACATGGCCTTGTATGTCAGGCAGAGATCACCTCTGAGTAAGCGGTATGCAACCGAGTACAACTGGAGTTTCTTGAGTCGGGCTGCATAGGGAATCTGTTTGAGGCCAATAATCCTCTTGGTGAGGTACTTTTGTGGTCTTCCCAGCTGTTGCAGGTGTCTTGTAAGGTACATCGCAAATGGGGCGTTGTATTCTATGATGGGTCTAATGAGTGATGAGTAGACAGGCACAATAGCCTCTTTTGTTCTAGATGCGAACCCTTTTGTGATTAGGTGTGCCACATAGAAGGATCTTCTAACCACCTTGGTAATATGATTATCAGAGGAGAGATTACTATCTACTTGGGTCCCCAGATCCCTTATTACATTTTCTGTATTTAGGGGACTGCCACCTATGTGGTAGTTCGGGGATACTTTATTTTTTTCAAAGGGGATGACTATGCACTTTCTGCCATTTAGCTTGAGGCCATGATTTTGACACCAGGTATCTGTCTCATTGAGATCCTTCTTGATGGTGTCTATATCAGCCGGAGAATCAATTATGGCCCCTAGTTTGCAGTCATCTGTGAACTTGGTCATCCATAGTCCTCCTATGCTTGTCTGTACCTCTGAGAAGTATACACCGAACAGGAGGGGTCCTAGGACTGAGCCCTGGGGGACGCCACTTGTAACTGGTTTAGAGTCAGACGTAGAGCCTGCAACTCTCACCATGTGTGTTCTATCCATGAGCCAGTTGGCAACCCATCTCATGACATAGGGGTTTATGTTCAAGCTAGTGAGCTTGTCTATAATACTAGAGTGGGGAATGGTGTCAAAAGCCTTTGCGAGGTCTAGGTAGGCTGTGTGGACCTCCTTTCCCTCATCTAATGCCTTAGTAACTGTCTCAAAGAAGTCCACCAGATTTAGGAGGCATGATTGCCCTTAACAAAGCCAAACTGGGTAGGGTCCAAGGTTTGGAGGTTCCCAATGTCTCTGTTAATGAGTTACATGATGATGCGCTCCATAACCTTGCAGACCAGGCTAGTCAGGCTTATAGGGCGATAGTTCCCGGGGTCCACTGTGGCTCTACCTTTGTGGAGTGGGTTAACTGTTGGTGTGTGCCACTCTGTGGGTATGTAGCCTGTAGAGAGGCTGAGTTTGAACAGTGTGTTTAGGTGATGGGTTAATTCATTTTGAAGCTCTTGTAAGACACAGCCTGGGACACCGTATGGTCCCATTGAAGCTGTATTTTTGGCTTTGGATAGGGCTGTTTTAACTTGTGTGTCAGTGATTGACGGGGCCGTACAATCTTCTGGTATGGTTATCGGCCTGTAGGGGGTGAGGGGGGGGGGTGAAGTTTGCACTAAACCTGTCTGCCGGAATGTTGGCAATATCAGTCGGTTCAGTGTATTTTGTGCCATTCTGCACTACCTTAGAGCAGATCTGAGAGTTTCCACTTAGGTTCTTGACATAGCTAAAGAACACTTTGTGGTTATCTTTGGAGTCATTGGCAATTTTTCTTTTGAAACTAGCCTTGGATGATTCAATGAGGGATCATATTTCTTGCTGATACTGATCAGGGATGTCTTTTCTTCTTGGGATTTTACTCTTTTCTGTACTAGTTTCCTCCTTCT
This sequence comes from Protopterus annectens, assembly GCF_019279795.1. Taxonomy (NCBI): domain Eukaryota; kingdom Metazoa; phylum Chordata; order Ceratodontiformes; family Protopteridae; genus Protopterus; species Protopterus annectens. Next base: position 1,255,271,243 of record NC_056729.1, read on the forward strand.
GTTCTATAGCTTGTTTATGGCAGAGGTCTACCGGACTGGTTTCCTTTTCTTGGAGGAGTGAGTCTTGGTTTTACTTGGGATAGCACGATCCATGCATTCCTGCAGATGCTCATAGAGTGCCTTTGTAAAGGTTTCAGCAGCTTGGACAGCATTGTCCTTTAGCATGGGGGCTGTGAACCTTTCCACCTTGGTCTTAAGCTACATGAAGTTTGCTTTTGAAAAGTTTTTCACAGTGGTTTCCTTGATTGGGGCTGGGGGCGGAATGTGGATATCCAGAGTGATTAGTTTATGGTCTGATCTAACTAGTGAGGGGTTGACCTCTGGTGTGGAACACCGGTCGCCCATACTGGTGATGACCAGGTCCAGTATGTTGCTCCCTCTGGTGGGGGTGTTGATCAGTTGATCTAGGGCATTCAAGTTTATAAATTCTAGGAAGCGTTGGGCAAGGGAGTTAGTACTTGAGTAATTCTCCCAGTTTATGTTTGGGTAATTGAAATCGCCCAGTATTAGGGTGTTTGGTAGGACCTTCATATTTCCCAGTGTCTCCAGAAATGTGGAATGGGGGACCTGGGTCATGGTGGGTGATCTGTAGCAAGCTACAATTTGGAATGCAGTTTTGCCCATTGTTAGTTGCACATGGATGATCTCTGATGCATTGTGCTGCACCACTAACCTGGAGGTGTGGGTATCTTTGATGAATATGGATACACCCTCACCTTTTGTGTTTTGGTCCTGGTTCTGTGGCCGAAAGGTATGGTATGAGTTATAGCCTAGTAGTGCTGGGGTGCTCTCAGGAGCCTTAAACCAGGTTTCTGTTACTGCAGAGATGTCGATGTTCTCCATACTGAGGAGTGCCTCAAGTGCGTGCATTTTGAGGTTGAGATTTCTGGTGTTGAGTAGCATTGCCCTCAGTTTTTGGTTACTTGTGCTATTTATAGTGGTGGGTTTGTCTTTTGAGCCATGCCTAAAAAGGGCACTATGGGGCGGCAAGGGCCTAGGTCAGTATTCGAAAGCCTAAGGGTGACGGGTGCATGCCATCTCTTGTGAAGCAACGTGGCTTTTCAAGCATGTCGTCCCAGGTGGACAGATACTGGATCCCCTTTGAATGACATCAGAAACAGCCAATTGTTGAAATTGATAATTTTTTCTTTATACTGTGGCATCATTCTTGGTGAGGGCAGGATGCTACTCAGGGTCAGGGTCATACCGGCCTGGACTACATGATCAGAGAGCTCTTCCATGTCTCTTTTCATGTAATCCAGGGAGGTACGTCTGAGGTCATTCACACCAACATGAACAAAGACAGAGTCATATTTGTACTTGTTCTGGAGTGACCTGAGTGCTTGTGTTATGTGGTGGATCCTGGCACCAACATATGTGGGTAGTACACTGCATATTGGCCACTGATAGTAACTATAGAGTGATAGCAGTGGGCAACAGAGAGCATGGCACCCTGTCCATCTGTCCAATATGCACATACATGCAGACAGTGCACCTCCCCCATGTCCCCCAATGGACATCTGCAACACCTGTGGTGCCATCACATGTGACCGACAAAGGACATACCATGCCTGACAACGTGCCCTGTATGGACAGATGCCACTGACTCCAGGGAATGCAATTAGCATGCTATCAATGTAGGTGCTGGGTAAACCTGATGTCCATTACCAGTTCCTGCCAGAGGTGGGCAAGACTGGCACATCTGATGATAATCTGTGTTCACACCATGGGCCAGACACTCCAGGTACAGTTCCACATGTCACTGTACATGCATGTGGGAGGTGTGCACATCCCAGACACCGTCCATTTCATGGACTACGGAACACATACATGGCAAGCAATGCACAGCATTGACCACACACAATAGTCACTCAGGTGACTGGATGGGAGATACAATACCTACCTGTGTGGGCAAATACAGAAACTACAGCCCTGAGCCACAATGCAGACAATTGTCATGTGGCCTGATGCCAAGGTATACCCATCACCTTGCCTTGTATAGCCATCTGGCACAGTTGACTACCACACAACCATGCAGACATGCATCCATGCATGTCAGTACTGGCACCCTTTACCCATACAACCTCTGTATGACCCATGTGGTGCATGTGATACCTGCACAGTGATGTGTTGTGGCAATCCCACTACTGATGAGATGTAATCCTGGCCCTGCCAAGTGTGTCAATGTGTGTGCGTCCCTGTGAGAGTGTGGCTGTGTTGACGCTGGCACCTGTTCATGCGGGCAGGCATGTGTATGTCACCTACCGTATCCCCGTTGCAGATGTCACTCACAATCACATATATGTTCTGAGGACTTCACAACAGGTAACCCATGTGGCACATCCAGTAATTGCATAGAACTGTGATAGCACAACATAGTCATCAGGGGTTTCATACCCTGTGCTGGTAGGTGTGTGACACAAACATTCTTAGGTTTTTCTCTCTCACCCCTCCCTGACTTGTGTTTGCCTCTGTCTGCCTCTCCCACTCCCTCTCTGGTGGATGTGTAAACCTACACCTGCTTTGCTTAGGCAGCAGCATGTGTATTTTAAGTGATGTGCATGATCAGCTGATGGCCTCTGCATGAATTGCAGCCCTCCCCTAGCTGATTGCATGTGGAACATCTGTGGTAACATTCCCATAGCCAATTGCATGGAAACACACTCCAATATCTAGGAACATCATGTTGGTGTTGGCCCTTTTCATTCACTGTGAGCAGGAACTAGATCTGTTGTTTGGCAAACAGCATCTCAGATGGATTGGGGATTTATCTCTAACAACATGCACTGTGGAAACAGGGCAACATATAGGAGGGGCATGTGCCTGACCTGACTACAGACTGTAAGTGCTGCTGTACTGCATTTGGAGTAATGTTGGTTTTACAGTGTGTGTGTGGATATGGCTGTCCTTCATGTCTCAGTACCTGCCATGTCAGTTCTATGTTTATGAGGAATCCCCATCTTCAGGGTCATCTGCAGACTGGGCAGTGTGTTGTGCCTTTGGTTTCATGTGTTACCCATGGAGCATCTATCTGTGGACTGCAGAAGGTAGTGTGAGGATTGCAGTCTGTAGATGGTGAAAGCCGTGACAGTTACTGACTACATATCCCTCATAGGACATATGTTGCAACAAACCTTGTTACAACAGTAAATGTATGAGGTTATCACAGCAACATGTCAATATTGGCCCTGTGTATGTGCTTCCAGCCACAACTCTGTCAACCTTTGTACATATGTCGTGCATGAAGAGGTGCATATGTGCTGTACACCATAATTAGTGTCATTATATCTGATAACAAGCCAATGAGATATCAGACTGCTACACGTTATGTACAGTAGGGGTTATATTTGATGACATAACCTGGACATACTGTGGTTGTTTGTACAGTACTGCAGTCTGTGTACTTATGGTGAATGTCGATAGTGTGTGTATTGTTAATATGTACCTTGGCCTGTGTACAGACTGTGGTAGTTGTCATCGTCCTACATCCCATCCTATCTGATGTTACATACTGCTCCACTGTATGTAACCATATTGGCTTACATGTTTGTAGGGCCATACACACACTTTTCCCATACCACAGTCAGCCATCAGACCAAACTGTGTAGCGGCCCAGTATATGTAGCGTTAGTGTGTGAGTGGCACATATGAGGATGGTGTTGGACAGATAGTCCATATACTGTAATATTATGCTAGCTTGCCATATGTGGCTGTGGCTGTGTTCTCATTGGTTGCGGTTATGCACTTTCACACAGATGTATCTTACCCTGTGCTGTGCCGTGCCTATACAGCCTACTATATATGCAGGTACACCTGCATTCCCCCATCGGAGATGTAGGCCAGTGTTAAGCCAATCTGCCTGTAGCCGGCACAGTGCACTGTTACATGCCTAGCAGCTTAGTGTACTTACCCAGTGAGATGTCATGTGCAGATACTTGTCAGATGTACTGCTGCTGGGCCTCCCTTAGCAGTCATGTATATCAGACAGAGCAGTGGGATGCTGTACAGATGTATTTCAATATCTAATGTGTAGTATGTGGCCATGGCACCCCTGAAGCAGCGGTTATTATGTGTCAGGCCAGACAGAGATGTGTGAATGCATAACCTATGGTAGAATATGTATACCAGTTGTTATGTGTTATACCTATCTACATGGCTGTTAACATCCATATTGTCATGCATGGTATACATGTTTTGGACTAAGGGGTTATGTGTATAACTCTGGATTGTACAGAGTGTGTCAGAATGTCCACACATATTGACCAACATCTCTGCTGCAGTTGACAGGGGCAATATGTGCTAGCAGCGGTACTTTACTATGATGTCCTTAGGATGTCTGTCAGTAGCCAATGGCAGACATGTGGAAAGCAGACGTGACCTCCCACACACACTATGTCTGTGAAGACAATCCCAATTACAGTAGCAATAGTATATAGAACTGTAATAGTACACAAATAAAGGTTTTCCATTCCTGCAAACCTGTGTGTGGTGTTTTTTCCTATGACCTCTCTGTGGGTATATGTTGCAGGCAATGATTGTCATTTGTATGGGTGGCCCATACAGTGTCCAGCTGTTCAGTTGTGAGCTGTAGACATGGTGGCTGATCCATATTTTGTGCACCTTCTACATATGCATCTTAGTGTACATATCTCTGTGTGTGCATGTGTAGTCACATGTATATCTATATATATGTAATTATCTATATATATAGGTATATCTGTATCTGCAAATATGTGTCTGTGTATATGTATCCTGGGGGTGTTGATAGCTTCCACATTTTACAATTCCTATGGGAGCGAGACTGTACTGCTTGATATGTTACCAATACCAGCCTGACATCATACAGGTGGAATG